>NC_064863.1:24975548-25255548 GCF_024139225.1 Suncus etruscus
TGAAAGGGCAGAATCTGTTGGGGCAGAAGGTCAGTCTTGGTGCCTAACAAATTAAGAACTGAGGGACCGATTTACCAGGCATGGCCCAGAAGACCCGTTTGGCTTCAGTCCCCTGGACTAAGTGGTCAGCCCAGGGGGTCTTTGGCTAGCTGTCCTGCCTAGAGCCCCCAACATACCATCTGAAGAGAATCAGAAGAACTGGCATGTGGAGTCTTCTGGGTGCAGCCCCTGCCTCTGTACAAACTACATTTTTAGGGAGTTTCTACCTCTCAACATTTGTGTGTATGGTCTGGAACATACACAAAGGGGATAATATACTTGCTTTGTATGCTGTCGATCAGGTTTCTATCCCCAGTACCACATATCTCCCTTTACCACCCAGTTTAATGATAAAAATAGATTCAGTTTTAAACCGTGAGCATTTCCAGTCCTAAATAAAATAAAATAAAATAAAATAAAAAAATAAAACAAAACAAAGCAAAATTTAATATGGCATTGAAAATAAATTAAATATTCTTATACATGAAGGAAAAGGAAAACATAACCTTACTTCTGAACAAAGATTTTATAATATCACATGACTAAGAGTTAAAACTTGTAAATGTTAGCAAATATTATATCTGAATTAATTCAAAAAAATTCAATGGCAAGAAATAAAGACCATATCAGGTTCTTATTTCAAAATAGCATTATTAATTCATTATTAATGGATTCAACATGCTCTTTACCAATATTTTTAAATCTCATTTTAGTCATAAATTATCTCTAACTGACTTCAGATTTTAGTATGACATATCTTTCAGTTTACAAAATGTTTTTCTTATTTTTTCTTTAAATTTCTGTTGTAGATTAGCCAAAAAACTGTCATGCTCTAAGAAGGTTTAAATACGCTTTGGCCACAGAGCAATTTCTTCTGGTAAACATACAGTGCTAGGGATCAAATCTAGAACATCACATATGCAAGGTTTGTATCATATCATTTGAACCACATCACTAGTCTTCGAAGTGTACTTTGATTGTTTAGTGGGTTTTTTGATTGTTGTTGTTGTTGTTCCTTTCCTTCTCTTTTGTTGCAATTGATGTTATGTTGACTTCAGGTCACACATGATTGTGGTGCTCACTCATTTGCCTATGATATTACCAGTGGTTTTGAAGTGCTAACAGGAGTGCAAGTTACTGTGGTTCTCATATACATTCTAAGTGTGGCCACATAACAATCCAGGATTAGTGTACATTTGCAGTTATGGAACTCATATAAGCCTAAAGTGCTCTGAAACTTCACATTGCATACACTCTCGTGGCATAGAAGGTCTCAGAAAATAGATTTGTCAGAATCATATTGTGCATATAGGTAGGCCTGGAAATCTCATTACACTTGCAAGAAAAAAGTTTTGGGGTTTTGCTTATTTATTTGGTTGTGACTGAAACAATATACTCAGAATTTACTCCCGGTAAATTCTGGTGAGTTTAGATGATCATATGGGATGCTAGGGATCAAAGTGGGCAGACCATATGTGAGAAAATGGTTGTAACAATTGTACTGACTCTCTGACCCAAGGAATGTATTTTGAATCAGAATGTTTTCATTCAGTTACCTCCACGTGTTCCTCTTCCACTATTCTTGATTATTGCAAGTGTATAAGCTAATGTCCAGTATAGCCAATAATGAATAATGGCTCTAAAATATTGACTTGTTTCCATTGAAAATAGTCTTAAGTAGTGGTGAATAAAAAAAGCTCAACTTTCTGATAAAGACACAGGAGATCACTTTATTGACAGGTCAAATTTGCATTAATAGAATTGAGAGTAAATATATGGTATCTTTTGCCATCCTTGGAAGCTTCAGTTCCCTGCCTCCTCACTTCTAACATCCCTGACCTAACATCATTGCTAAACATCAATTCAATTTTCTGAAGCTTTCTATTTAGATATCATGTCATATTCAGTTCTTTTGGAAAGAATAACTATAGTTGGAAGTTTCTCCACATTCTGTGAGTGTCACCTTTTGTCCATAGCACTCTCACTATCTCTGGGAAACTCGTTATTATCTGTCTCTCTGTTTAGTTTTCTGCTGTCTTCTCACATTATACTGATAAATAAAAGTGTGTTTTCTATTTATTTTTTAAGGATATCTTCAATGTGATTGACCTCATGTGTCAAAATCTTACAGTTTCATTTTTATTACATCCCTAAACAAGTCAGAATTGCTGAAAATTGGTATACAAGTATCCATTCAGATAACTGTAACATTTTCAAAAATTTATTTTAAACATTATTTTATTGCTTTTACGAGTAATATTGAATTTCAGATTTCTCTTATTAGAATTTCATTTGCTGGACTTTACCTTGTCTTCTCACTTACAAAAGTAATTTATAAGTTACTGTATCTTTATTGAGGTACTCTAGTTATTATAGTAATATAGTGTTGAATCTATATTTTCTACTTAAAAGTATAAATCAGGAGCCAAAGTGGTGGCACAGCAGTAGGGCATTTGACTTGCATGCAGCTGACTTAAGATGGAATGCGGTTTGATCCTCAGAATCTCATATGGTCCCCAAACCAAGGGGCAATTTCAGTGCGCATAGCTAGAAGTAACCCCTGAGCATCACCAAGGGTGGCCGACAAACAACAACAATATGGATCATTGCTTAATTCCTAAATTAATTTATTATTATGACCAATTTTTCTCCTTGCTTCTCTTTGACCAAAATATACCTATTGTATATTTATTTATAAAATAAAATCTTCACTGACTACCTTTTAGAGGGCTAACATTCACTCCAAGAATATTTTATGTCTTTGGTAGTCATGAACAGAAAAAGTATGATTGAAAATTTTGTTACCCTGGTATTCCATCATTGCATATCTTACATATTTCATTTAGGTAAAATCAATGACCACTCATTATATCTATCCATTGTAATCAACTTTCATTTAAGTAGGCATTTATATATTTTAAAATCATTCAAATTTTAATTTCTACAAAGATCTTGTAGAATAAAAGAAAGATAGATAACTGATAAGATTAAGTTATGAATATAAATTAACTGATTCAAATGTTCTGGAGGATAAAAATTTCATAGCTTTAAAGAAAAAAAAACCTAAAGGTGTTGGCTTTTAGACTGTGTCAGTTTTATATGTCTTTCTGATGATATTGTGTTTGAAAGAAACTTGAATTATCTATAAATTATGAGAAAGAAGTTAAATTTTAAAATAATAAGTAGTGACATTCCTCAATCTCCTTTGTTGATTTGTGGGTCAGACTTATCAGTACTCATACAAGGGCTTACTCCTTGTATTATCCTCTTGGATCACTTTAGATGCTCAAGGGACCAAATATGGTGCAAGAGTCTGAGCCAATGTTGACAGAATGCAAAGCCAGTGCCTTACACTCTGTATTACCTTTCTGCTCTCAGGATTTTGAATCTTAAATAGTGAAACCAATATATGAATCTTTCAGTTTAAATTTGACCTGAACTTAAGTTTGGAAATAATTTTTTCTGCATAAAATTATTTTATTTAGCATCACAAATTTTATTTAGCATAATAGTTAGCATCACCTCACTTTTCTCTTTAATTTTTTTCTTTTATAAATGAATTTAATACAGAAAACCTAAAAAAGGAAGACATATACATTAAGCACCTAAACTAAATACAAATATAAATCTATTCTATGATTTCATGAGGCTTAAGCTTAGAAGTGTATAAAATATAACTTTATTATTTTGATTACATCAAGTGATTCTGAGTAAAGCTATTTCAAAAACAGCATTTGTATATATATATATATATATATATATACATTTGTGTGAGAAAAAAATTTGTCTTATACATGTATAAATGTGGTGGGGATTATTCTCAACAAAATATTGAATTAATGGGAGATGGAGCATGGCACAGAGGTAGGGTGTTTGCTTTCACGTGCCTGATCCAGGACAAACTTCAGTTCATATGCTCCCCCAAGCTAGGAGCAATTTTTGAGTGCATAGCCAGGAGTAAATCCTGAGCATTCTCGAATGTGACCCAAAACTAAAACAAAATAATAACAAAAAAAGAAAATTGAATTAAAAAGTAATATTTTGTAAAATAAAGGTAATTTGTCTAGACTAAATTTTAGAGTAAGATTTACCTTATAAATTTGTTTTTACAGGTAATGCAGCAAATCTATATAAAATATTCAGAAATACATGGGAATTGATATATTATCCTTTCACACAAAGTATGTGCTAGAGATTTTCAACTGTATTTGAACACTTGAGCTGAGGATCTCTATAGCATAGAAATATAGCTATTATTCAGTTTTACCACATTCAGCTGCAAAGGATAAAATACAATGGCAACATATCTGATGTAAATAGCTAATGTATTAAAACATAGTTTCAATCACCATAAATGTTCTTGAAATATTATTTCATTTGACAACAGAACGTATTGATTAAGTAATTAGTATTCGTGAATAAAAATAATAAAATGGTGTACCCAAACATAAATTGAATACTATGCAAGTTAGTTAAAATATTAGAATGCTAATGGGGCTGTAGCAATAGTGCAGAGGTAGGGCATTTGCCTTTCACATAGCTGATCCAGAACACATCTGTTCGATCCCCATGGTCCCATATGGTCCCCAAAGCCAGGAGTGATTTCTTATGCTTGGCCAAGAGTAACTCTGGAGCATTGCCAGGTGTGGCCCAAAAGCAAACAAAAAATTGAAAATATTTGAATGCTTAAATAGGAATATATTTATTGATATGCAAATCAATCACAAGGCATGTCTTACAAAGAAAGAGTGAGAATACTACTAGGATACAGGATGTTATGGAACAGATAAATTGGAAAAGTTGAGCAGGAAAATAGTAGAGCAGTGAGGGCAAGTGTCTAACATACCATGAATCAGGGGTTGATTTCCACGGCCACAGTGTCTTTCTGCCTCCCATAATTCCAACTGACTGTGAAGACCTGAATGTTGCACCAACATGAAGTTGGCCTTGGTTTCTGATATTATAATTTGGGCAGCAGTGCATCTTAGGACCCTTGTTTGAACCACTAGTTTTGTGATAAATAATTAGAGCTGAAACCCCTTTGTCTCTGAGTATCTCCTGGATATCGTGCCACAAAGAAAAACCAAGTGTTGCGGTTAATTTAATTGTAGTAACACAGTAAAAATTGAGTATTATTGACAGAAATGGCAGATGGAAAGGTAATCACAGTCTTCATGCTAAGTACTGTGTAATCAGAAGTGAAGAGTTCTGTGTAGTTTCTTTTCCTGAACTAGGAAAAGACTTAGCAAGCATTCCCAGGTGTGATCAGAGTACTGTATTTAGATGCATTGAATATATCCTGCATATCAGCTCTCTCTCTCATATATATATATATATATATATATATATATATATATGTGTGTGTGTGTGTGTATACATATCAGCTCTTTCCATTATATATGCATAATACATATTGTGCAAATATACTATTATATCAACAGTGACTATATCATAGATTTTTTCACACTGTGTTAATTCACTGCTATTTCACTGTAAACATAAAATTGAACTTACTGGAAAATATAAACTAGAACAAGCTTTATTAGAACATACTACATTAATTAAATTATTATTTTTAATTATTTTAAATTATTTTAATTACAAAAATAAGTCTAAGGCCATACCACCCTGAACGTGCCCAATCTTGCCTGATCTCGGAAGCTAAGCAGGGTCGGCCTGGTTGGTACTTGTATGGGAGATGCCTGGGAATACCGATGCTGTAGGCAAAAATAAATAAATAAATTAATTAAATAAAATAAGCTAATATTGAAAAATGAAATGAAATTACTTTGGTTAGAAAATCTTTCTAGGGGCTTGAGAGGTGGTGCTAGAGGTAAGGTGTCTGCCTTGCAAACACTAGCCATGGAAGTACCACGGTTTGATCCCCTGGAATCCCATATGGTACCCCCAAGCCAGGGGAAATTTCTGAGCACTTAGCCGTAAGTAAGCCCTGAGCATCAAATGGGTGTGGCCCAAAATACAAAAAGAAAAAAAAAGAAAATCTTTCTAAATCTATATAAGCCTTAAAATAAATCTTTGCTCTTTTAACTTTAATTAAATTCCTTTACACATAAATATATTTTTCATGTAAAAATCATAAGGTAATTAAACTTTTATTATCTATTTTAAATATGAATAAAACCCTGTTATCAACACAATGATCAAGCAATGGAAATGGAACTATCCTACTGTATTTTTCTTCAGCTTTGTATTTCAGTTTTCCTTTCAACTTTTGTAGTAATCCTTAGAAGTAAATATAGAAAATTTTCTATTTAAACTTTTAGACCCTAGAACCATTATAAGGCAGAACTAGCTTCTGTTGCAATGATTAATTTGAATGTTTAGTATGGATACCCTACAGATTATCCAAGACACTTCTAGGCTTCAAAGTTGGATTCTTATCAATGTAATCAAGACACCTTTCCAGAAGAGTTAAGTGCAACCTGTTCATTTTAAAGAATGAGAATTATGAATCTTGTAGTATTTGCCAAAAATGCAAGAACTGGCAAGAGTATAGAATAAATACCTATAGAATTTAAGTAATAAATACTGCAGAGTCATACATAAAACGATAAATCCTTCAGAGAGTAAATTACTAGAGGAATGGTTCCTTTTAGATGTGTATTTTAATTTCAAATTGCTAAATTTTATCAGTGAGTCTTTTAGTGATTTAATCATACAAATAATTATTTTATATTTCTAGAGTTTAGAAGAATAAAATTATTCCCATTGGGCTAAAATCAAATTATATATATTTCTTCTATTTTTTTATTGTAGTTTTTGAATCAGAAGAATTACTCCTGGCTTTGCACTTAAGGTGTTCTCCTGGCAAACTCTGGGAACATATCACTCAGGCCCCATTTGTAAAAGTTTTAGCTAGGCTTTGCTTTTGTTAGTTAATATTTTAGAGACTAGCTAATTTTTCAAATTCAGTAGACTAACATATTCATATTTCTCACTTCTTCCTTGTCTCTGTCTGTCTCTTTCTTTTTTCTTTTTTCTTGGTTTTGGTTTTTGGGCCACACCCAGCGGTGCTCAGGGGTTACTCCTGGCTGTCTGCTCAGAAATAGCTCCTGGCAGGCACGGGGGACCATATGGGACACCGGGATTCCAACCAACCACTTTAGTCCTGGATTGGCTGCTTGCAAGGCAAACGCCGCTGTGCTATTTCACCGGGCCCTGTCTCTTTCTCCTACTCATACAAACACACACACACATTTTTCTGCATCTCATTTCCATTATCTGTTAGATGACTCAGGATTATTTAGACAAATTTAGATAGTCCAAAAAATCTATTAAATATTCATTGGTTACAACATGAATTTAAGTAAGAATTTATTTTATTGATATACATAAATATGTATCAAGGAACTGGCATGAAATATTTTCTTTAGATAGTATATTTTGATATCTATTGCAATAGTCAATTTTGGATTAATAAATATGCCACATCACTAGTTATTCTTTATACTAACCATTGTTTATCAGGAAGCTTTCAGATTTGTTCTGACTCACTTAATCTTTATTCTTGTGCAAAGATCAAAGAATTTCACACCAAAATCAAAAAAGTAATCTATGAGAAACTTGATAAATATGGATTCAAATCTGTTTTTATTTCATTAAATCATGACTTAAGTTATATCTGAGCACATAGCCAGGAATAACCTCTGAGTGTCACCGGTGTGGCCCAAAAAACAATACAAAAAAAAAATCATTCTTGAGGTTAGTAAACTTCAGAAATGTCATCTATGTACAAGAAGTTCACATCAAAACTCATACATACAAATATTATATTAATGTTTTCCCTAAACATATTCATGATTCCAAAATTTACATATAACAAAACAAATAATACTTATCCCTCATCAGATTGGAGCCTAAAATCATTGCCAATACTGTTGATTCATGATATGTATATATATATATATATATATATATATATATATATATATATATGCATCTTGAAACATTTTGCATTATGTAGTACAGTCTAATTTCTGGAAAGTAAAATTATGCAAAGGAGATCGCTGTAATGCATCTAGAATGGACAGATTTATGGAATTATAAAATCTGAAACTTGGAGTAGTATCCACCATTCCCAATCCTTTTTGATCTCCAAATTCCAATTGGAAATAGCAACAAATTAAAGAAAGTAGCCCACTTCATAGAGTTGGATATTTTATAAAGGTGGTTGTAATGGGTATTATTTCTAAAACACATTCTATTTTTAATCATGGAGATCACCAAGTAACCACATCAAAGTTGTAGAAAACCCATTTTTAAGACATTCTGATTGTCCTATTCTTGAGAGCCTGCCATCAGACTGTCAATTTTACTATTTTCCCACTGTCATAGGCAATGTTGCATTGCCCACTAAGGAAAACAATTTTCAAACTACTAAAATTAATGTTGTCTTTACACTGCTGTCACAAATGAATGAATTTTCAAATAGAAATTATACAAGGAAAATTGCTTTCAGAACAAGACCACATTCTGCAAGAAAAATGTCATGCCACTGTTTATTTGCCTGGCCAATGCATAGGCTTCTAAAAAATAGAGCTTATTATAGAGTAGTATGATGGGTCTTTGACAGATACTAAAGTCATAACAGTTTAAAAATGTTGCTTGGTCAACACTGAGCAATTATTCATTAGAGAAACTACTATAAGTAGAATGATGTTCTTATTCAAGTTTCGATTTTGTGACTAAAGCTTGAAATATTTTTTCCTTTATTATCAATAGTGAAAAATAACTGGACTGCTATTTTATACTACTTTTGTATATCATAATAGACAGCTATGTGTGGTATATGTTAAAATGTTAAAAATATTTCTTGCAATCTTAAATATTTTTATTCAAAGTATACTCCAAGAATTCAAAAGGAGGAAAATTACTATATTTCTTATACATGAAAGTTGCACATTTTACTACTTTTAACTGCAGTGATCACTAAATAAGATTGTAAGATCATCCTGTATTTCTAGATTGACAGGTTTTATAAAATTATAATCAGACATAAAGCAAAAGAAAAAAGCAAAAAGGTAGGTCAGATAATGTGAAAGCATCTAGTTTAAATTTTTGAAAGGCTTTATCTCTAGGCATTTACTATTGATACTACAATCTTCAGGATTAATTTTGATTTGCCTGTCTTACATAACCACATATCTCATAAATCTAATACTTTCCTATACCTGATTATATAGATAGTACTTGCATGTTACTATGTAGTTATTTTATTTCTTTTCTATTATTTAGACCATGATTACAAAGTTGTTCTCGACTGTGTTTCAGTCTTATATTGTACATCACACTTTATGCATGAATATTTTCCACCGATAATTTCCTCAGTTTCCCCCATTTCCTCCCCATGCCTGCATCTGGGGCAGATATTTTTACTCCTTTTGCTCTCGTTCTCTCTCACAGGCACTTTCTTTTGCTGTTGTTGTTGTTGTTTTGTTTTGTTTTGTTTTTGGGGTCACACACTGCGGCTCTCAGGGGTTATACTGGTTCTGCGCTCAGAAATCGCTCCTGGCTCAAGGGTCCATATGGGACTCCGGGGATCAAACACAGATCTGCCCTGGGTCAGCCGCATGCAAGGCAACCGTCCTACCTCTGTGAAATTTTTCAGATCCCTTTCTATCCTTTTTATTTCTTTTTAGAAATTGTGGCTTGCTCTATTGTTAATGAAGGAAACCCATGCATATTCTTTATCTCCATCCAAAATCCAGTTATTGTCCCGAGTGATCAGTTCCAACTATTATTGTCATAATGATTCCTTCTCTGTCCTAATGTCACAGCCCAAATTCCGAATATGAACTGGTATTCCTGGGCCTCCACTTTATTTTCTCTTGATATTATTACTACACTCTATTTTATTATATTTTGTTATTTTTTTTGGGGGGGGGGCACATCCGGTGGCGCTCAGAGGTCACTCCTGGCTCTAAGCTCAGAAATCGTTCTTGGCAGGCTAGAGGAACCCTATGGGAGGCCAGGATTCAAACCACCGGCCTTCTACATGCAAGGCAAACGCCCTATCTCCATGCTATCTCTCCAGCCCCAATATATTTTATTATTCTTATATTTCATCATGAGTAAGATTTTTTCCTATGTCTATCCCTCACCTTCTAATTTGACTTAGAGTAATAATTTCCATATCTATCCATGTATAAACAAATCTTATGACTTAATTGGTCATGAAGCTAACATGATATTTATCTAACAGCTTCTTTGTATTCCATTATGTATCCCTGTTCTTTAGCCAATCAGTACTCAGGCACACGGTTTGTTACTAGAATAATGCTATTGTAAATACTACTGTGATGAACAGAGAAGTATAGAGGACATTTATCCCTGTTCTTTAGCCAATCAGTACTCAGGCACACGGTTTGTTACTAGAATAATGCTATTGTAAATACTACTGTGATGAACAGAGAAGTATAGAGGACATTTTTGTATTGTTTGTGTGTTTATGTATGTGTGTGAGTGTGTGTGTGTGTGTGTGTGTGTGTGTGTATGTTCCTATGGTGTATTCCTATGAGTGAGACTGCTGGATCATACGGGAGCTTATTTTCTTTTTATTTGTTTTTAAATATAATTTTCTCAAAAAGGCTGGACCAGCACTGACTAGGAATCCCTTCATCCTAGCTTCTTAGCCACTAAAATTTGTTCTTTATCTTTATGTGTGCCAGTCTCTGTGGTGTGATATGATATCTCATCTTTCTGAAGATTAGTGATGTGGAACATTTTTTCATGTTGCTTTTGGCTATTTAAACTTTAAGAAGATGGCTTTTCAGTTCTTCCCATTTTGGGATGGTTAGATGTTTTTTTCTAGATGAGTTCTATATGACTTTCTTCAGGAGTTGTACATCTTAGATATCAATTCCTTATCATATGGGTATTGCGTGAATAGCTTATCCCATTTTGTGGATTGTAGATTCTTTGTATTCTTTAAGGTGCAGAAGCTTCTCAGTGTAATTAGTCCCATTTATTTATCTTTGATTTCACTTTTTTTGGCTAATGGTGTTTCTTCCTTAAAGATGCCTTTAGCTTCAATGTCATGGAGTTTTCTGCATACATTTTCCTCTATGTAATTATGATTTTGGGTCTGATATCAAAAACTGTAATCCATTTTATTAGTGCACAGCATTAAATAGAGATCTAAGTTCACTTTTTTTTCATGTGGTTCAACAGTATTCCAAAACCACTTGTTGAAGAGACTTTCCTTGCTTCATTTTACATTTATTTTCCCTTTATCAAAGATTACTTGATTATATACTGTGGTCATCTCAGAATATTCAAATCTATCTATTAATCTGAGGATCTGTCTTTATTCCAGTTTTATTTAATTTCTCTTTTTTTTACAGTTTTTATAATTTCTTTTATATATATATATTTTTTATTTAAACACCTTGATTACATACATGATTGTGTTTGGGTTTCAGTCATGTAAAGAACACCACCCATCACCAGTGCAACATTCCTATCACCAATGTTCCAAGTCTCCCTCCTTCCCACCCGACCCCCGCCTGTACTCTAAACAGGCTCTCCATTTCCCTCATACATTCTCATTATTAGGACAGTTCAAAATGTAGTTATTTCTCTAACTAACCTCATCACTCTTTGTGGTGAGCTTCCTGAGGTGAGCTGGAACTTCCAGTTCTTTTCTCTTTTGTGTCTGAAAATTATTATTGCAAGAATGTCTTTCATTTATCTTAAAACCCACAGATGAGTGAGACCATTCTGCGTTTCTCTCTCTCTCTCTCTCTGACTTATTTCACTCAGCATAATAGATTCTGTGTACATCCATGTGTAGGAAAATTTCATGACTTCATCTCTCCTGACAGCTGCATATTATTCCATTGTGTATATGTACCGCAGTTTCTTTAGCCATTCGTCTGTTGAATGGCATTTTGGTTGTTTCCAGAGTCTTGCTATGATAAATAGTGCTGCAATGAATATAGGTGTAAGGAAGGGGTTTTTCTATTGTATTTTTGTGTTCCTAGGGTATATTCCTAGGAGTGGTATAGCTGGATCGTATGGGAGCTCGATTTCCAGTTTTTGGAGGAATCTCCATATCGCTTTCCATAAAGGTTGAACTAGACGGCATTCCCACCAGCAGTGGATAAGAGTTCCTTTCTCTCCACATCCCCGCCAACACTGTTTATTCTCATTCTTAGTGATGTATGCCATTCTCTGTGGCATGAGGTGGTATCTCATCGTTGTTTTGATTTGCATCTCCCTGATGATTAGTGATGTGGAGCATTTTTTCATGTGTCTTTTGGCCATTTGTATTTCTTCTTTGTCAAAGTGTCTGTTTATTTCATTTAATTTCAATCATACAATTTAAGGTTGGGTTAAGTGATTCCATCCATCTTGTTTTTCCAAGGATTTTTTTTTTTAGCTATTTGAGGATGCTTATTTTTCCATTAGAAATCCAGGAGTATTTGATACAGTTTGAAAAATATCATGGGTATCCATACATTTAATGCATATGATACTTAGGGAATTATTGCTATTTTAATTAGGTTAACTCTAAGGTTAACTCTAAGTAAATAGCAGGCCATATGTTTCAATTAATGTCTGTACTTTTTATTTCTTGAAGCAGTATTTTATAATTTTTTCCTGTATAGGTCTTTTACATCATCTTTAGTTAAGTTGACTCCAAAACCTAATTTTCTGAGATACAATTTTAAATGATGTTTTTCTCTTAATATTTATTTTCTCTCTTTTCTTATTTGCATATAGAAAAAGCCATGGGTTTTTGAATACTAATTTTGTAGTCTCACTTTACAATACATTTTTTGAAACTTTTCTGTAGAGTCTTAACAATTTCTTGATATAGTAGCATACCATCTGCTAACAATGAGAGTTTAACTTCTTTCTTTTCTATCTGTAAGTCATTGACATATTTTTCTTGTCTTATTGCTATGTCATGTACTTTCAGTACAATGTTAAATAAAAGTGGTGAGAGTGGGCACCCTTGATATCTTAGGAAAATCTTTTAGTTTTTTGCCATTGAGCATAATGTTTGCAATGGACTTATAGTAAATTGCTTTGACTATATTAATGAAAGTTCCATCGATTCCCATCATGTTGAAAGTTTTTATCATTACATGGTTTGCAAGTTGTCAAATATTTTCTCTGCATCTATTATTTATATCATGTGATATCTTATTTATTAATTATTGGTATGGTGTATTATGTGTTTGACTTGTGAGTGTTAAACCATCCTGGTATCAATAGGATGAATCTGACTTAGTCAAGGTATATCACTTTCTTGATGAGTTGTTAGATTCTATTTGTTATTATTTCATTGAGGATATTTGCGTCTGTATTCTCAAAGATATAAATTTGATTGTTTTATTTTTTGTGGTGTCTCTGTCTGCTTTTAGTATAAGGTTGATAGTAGCACCATAGAAACTATTTGGTAATGTTTATTTATTCATTTTCCTGAAAGAACCTGAACAGTATTGATAGTAGGTTTCTTTAAAGGTTGGGAAAAAATTACTAGTGAATACTTCTGGCCTGGACTTTTGTTTTGGGGAAGTCTTTTGAGAACCATTTCAAATAATAATAAGAACTTCCAGATCATCTTGTTTCAACCTTAGACACTTAAAGGATACATAAATTTATCAAGTTCTTTCAAGTCTTCTTGTTATGTGGTGTAAATATTGTCAAATTAATCTCTGATTAACCATTAAATTATGGTAGTATTTATAATAACATTTCTCTTTTGATTTCTTATTCCTTTTATTTCATTTCTTTCCCTTTCTTATTTAGTACTACTAATGGTTTATCAAACATGTTCATTTTTTAAAAAAAATACAAAAATGAACAAAATTTTGCTTTCATTACTCTCACTGATTATCTTCTAAGTGTCTAGATTTTTCATATTTGCTCTGTTTTATTATTTCTTTCAGCCTGCCAAACTTTTGTTCATTTTTCTGATAATTTTCCAATTTTAAGCTGTTTCTTAAGTTATTTATGTATGTTCTTTCTTCCTTCCTGATGAATGTTTGCAAAGCTATAAAATTTCTTCATAATATTGTTTTGCTATACTATTCCAAAATTTTGATACTTTGTATCTTCATTCTCATTTGTTTTCATTTGATGTATCAAGTTTTTATTTTTGACCTGTTATTTCAGTTTAAAGTTTCTCATTCATACTTTCATATCCCCTTGAGTCTTATTTGCTGTTCATTTGATTTGTTCCATGGTTTCTATGAGTTCTTTGAACATCTTTCAAAATTTACATCTATGGTCCTTATAAGATAGGCTAAATGGTTGGCTAAAGTTAGTGGAACCTTCACAACAACCATATATTCACTATGTGTGATGGGGTACTACTAGATAATTAACACATTGGATTATGGCCAGGGTGAGGAGCTGCCATTGCTAGAAGACTGTCTAAAAGCCTAAGGCAGAATACTTAGTTGTCTTCCCATTCCCATTTGTGTCCTTTGCAGTGTGTATTGTTTTTATTAATGTGTTGTAGTGGAGGGTTTTAATAGGAGCAATGTGAGTCAGCTTTACTGCTTCCTCTGCTTCCTCACTGCACTTGTTGGCCATCTCAGTCACACTGCTGTGTGCCCTCATGTTGCATTTTCCTTAGCTCACTTCCTCAACACCGAGTGTCCATTGAGCAGATGGATCTAGGCCAAGGGCATCTCAGAGTCCTGATGCTAAGTATCCTGCCTTAGCGATGCTTCTAGACCAGGGTGGCGAACAAGTTCAACACAAAGAGCCAAAATTTTAAACTGTGAGAGTCAGAGAGCCACACCACGCAGTGACCTGCCAAAACAGACAAACACTCACACAAAAGCATCTAATTGTAACAATAATCTATTAAACACATATTGCATTTTGCCATTTTGAGTGAGGGTCAAAATCCTGCAGTGATGGTGATGGTGTGCTGCGTCCTCCACACTAAGAACTAAAGGCAAGATGTGACGGCAACATGTGACACACGGGTCCCACCCATCCCCCACCCCCCATCCCCCATCTCCGCTCGCTGGCCCTTGAGGTTGTTTCCGAGGGATGGGAGATGGGAGAACACAGCCTAGGGGCGGGATAGAGCTTGGAGATCTCTCCTCAGAGGTCCCTTCTCAGAAGCAGCAGAACAAAATCCAAACTTGGCAAAGAGCCAAAGTATACAAAATAATAAGAAGAGGCAAATAGCCTCATTCATTTTGGCCGGGAGCCGCATGCAGCTCGAGAGCCGTCTGTTTGCCACCCTGTTCTAGACAGTCTTCTAGCAATGGCAGCTCCTCACTCTGGACATAATCCACTGTGTTAATTATCTAGTAGTAAGTACAGCTACTGTTATGGCCTAACCAGCGCCTTTCTATTGCACTGATTCCTGTTCCTTCCCTCTGTGCTAAGGTCCACAACTACACATCCACACTTATGTGTCCAATCTACTTTCATGGTTTCCCTGACCTGCTATGGGACGAATTCAGGGCAACACTCACTCATGGCTCTGGGAAAACTGTGGTTACTATAGCTGCTTCCATTAGCTTTTTTCTTTGTTCTCTATGGCACATATCCGGTCATTGATTTTTTTCCTCCAGAAAGCTCCATCAAAGCTTACTTCATATCTGATGATCTGCCTTTGCTTCTTCTCCAGGAGTTTGTTCCCCCATTATTAAAGTTTAATGTTTTATTTTACTTCATCTCAGAAGAAACAGATGAGGTGACACCAAAGATTAAAAATGTGTGTGTCCCCAAACAAATGGATTGTAAATTGAACCTAATCCTCAATGCAATCACACTTACATGATCTAAATAAATGGGACAGTGTCTTTGCGTTAGAAAACCCCAAAGGAATTTTGCCACCATTCCTGACATGTAAAGATAAGAATCAAAAGAAGACCTTTTTCTATGAACCAGAAAGTAGAGTCTTATAAAAACACAACACTTGTGCCAGTATTTTAATTTATCTTTTATACTTCAAATATTTTGTGGTACAACAAATTAGGAATAGTAAGTTTATATATATTTTTACCAAAACTAAATTAGTTTTCAAATGATTCAATAAGGTGTCCAAATGTCTAAGAATTTATAATTGGCTAAACCATGCTCATCAAATATTCTCTTCTCTGTTTGCTGCCAATGGAGCAATGATCAACTCTGATTACATCAACGTCATTCTCATTACGTGAATTCATTTTTCCACTAATGTAGCAACAGCACTACATTAGTTTTCTCTTATAATTAATTTAAACACCAAACATCTCTTGAATACTGACTATGAATCGGTACTTGTCTTTTTTCTATATATGCTTAGATGCACATTCTGATTGATATATAATTTTAAAAAATAATGAAAGAGAAACAAAAATAATTGCTTGTAAACCTTCCTGCATAAGGGCTTGACAGATTCCCCACTGTCTTCTGGATGTTCCCAAAACTAATGAGTTTTACTCATTTTACTTCCCTATTAAACATTTGTGTGAGCTATCATATCATAAGGCATTATTATTAATTAACCTAAGTGACAACTATTCTAAAATTCCATAGGAACTTTAAAGAATAAATCATGGCTCATATTCTGTTATGACCTAAGCAGGTCAACTGGATTTTGATGTTCCAGCCATGGGCTAAACTCTGCTTGTGAGAAAAGAGGAATCAAATGCAAGTAGCATTTTCCTTATTTGAACAGTAGCCCCAGGGAAGCTCCAATTATTTTTGAGAGTGATGCTATGGAAACACTTTCAAAAATTAAGGAAGATGAACATATTAACATTAAATGGATCTTTCAGAAATAAAAATGCACAAAGGAAGCAGATTAACAGGTTTATATTCACCTAAAGATATATCTACAATTCCATTACAAAAGCAATACTTTGCCCAAAAAATCTAATTATCTTTCAAATGTATGTGAAACCCAATGAATGATTAACATTTTGATATCTGTGCATATTATTATATATTATTTTTGGTTATAATTGTTCATCATTTGGAACTAAGAAAAGATCAAATATTCTTTATGCCCCATTAAAATGATCAACTAAGATTAGTTTAATTTTTATTTTTTTATTTTTATTTTTTTATTTACTTTTTTTTTTTTGCCACACTTGGTGACTCTCAGGAGTTATTCCTGGCTATGTGTTCAGAAATGGTTCCTGGCTTGGGAGACCATATGGGATGCTGGAGATAGAACTGAGGTCCATTCTAATCTAGCCCATGCAAGGCAGATGCTTTACGGCTTGCTCTACCACTCGGCCCCCTAGTTTACTTTTAAAAGACCATAATTAAAATGCATTATAATCAAATAAAATGATAATTTAAGAGTCACAAAGGCAAAATATTTTGGGGGGTGTTTTGGGCCACACCCGGTAACGCTCAGGAGTTACTCCTGGCTATGCGCTCAGGAAGTCGCTCCTGGCTTGGGGGACCATATGGGAAACCGGGGGATCGAACCGCGGTCCGTCCAAGGCTAGCGCAGGCAAGGCAGGCACCTTACCTCTAGCGCCACCACCCGGCCCCCAAGGCAAAATATTTTTAAAATGCATGCAACTTCATAAGAATACTTTATATAAACAGTGTGTATTATACTTATATATATCAATAGATAGAAAACACAAAACCCATGAAAATTTTTATAAAATCTTTTGTTCTTGTTATTTATAAAATGTAACAAAAGATTTATCATAGTGAAATAATTCAAATGGCTTTGTTTATTGTTTTGAAATTCACTCAGAAGGGGTAGAAAGAAATCGAGTTTTGACAATTTATGAAATTCTGCATTTCTTTTCTTTTTATATGTGTATATATATGTGTGTATATATGTGGAAGGTGAATAGTGAGCACACATGACTGTGATCAGGCTTACTCCTCGCTATGCACAAGGGATCATTCCTTCTGGGATTCAGATATCCTATTCATTGCCTGGCACTGAACTCAAGTCATTGCATGGAAGGCAAAATCCTTACTCACTGTAGGGCCTGAGCGGTGGTGAAGTGGTAATGCGTTTACCTTGCACGTGGCAGACCTAGAACTGACCATGGTTCAATCCCCCCCCCCCCCCGGCATCCCATATGGTTCCCGAAGTCAGGAGCGATTTCTGAGCACATAGCCCTGAACATCACCATTTGTGGCCCCAAAACAAACAAACAAACAAACAAACAAAACAGAAAACTTACTCGCTGTACCATCTCTCCTGTCCCAGCTTCAGCATTTGTTAGTATCACGATCTACTTCTGGGACCTCTCAATTCAGGGCTAAGGTTTCAAATACACAATTTCACAATTTCTTCTCTATTCCCTATTCTCTTCCTGCAGTTGATGCAAATGTGGCTCTTTGGGTTTCTTAATCTACTTCCCTACATTGGGCATAGCCTATTTTACATAACCATAGGGAATAATAGCAAATAACATACTAGGCAAGCTTTAGAGAACCATAGGGTAGCATAGCAGATAACATACTTGCTAAGCTTAGTAATTGTGAATAAGAGATATTATTTCTCACAACATCTTAGTCAAATTTATAATTAATCATTGGTAGATGACTAGATAAGTACTATGTAGGAAGGGTATAAAAGAAAGAAGTGATTCTAGTTTCATAGTAAATTGACAAACTGTTCTTCAAACTGGCTATTTACTTTCTTATTCTCACCAGAAACATATGAGTATTTCTATTTTACATATTCTAACCAGTATTTGGTATTCCTGTGTTTTTGTATCACTTTTTTATTATAGTTAAATTCAATACAGTCTACATTGTACTATAATATAAATGTTAGAAGCATAGTTTATACTCTATGAATATGAAAAATGTAAATTTGTCCATAATTTTAAAAGAGATAGCCAATTATTTTTATTCGATATTAATAACAGTTTATTTAATGTAATTTATGTTTATATTATTTAATTTAAATTTAATTTAAAAATTTTTTTAATTTTAAATTAAAAATTAATTTAAAAATTTAAATTAAATTTAATTTAATTTATGTAATAACAGTTTAATTTAATCTGAACTCCTGGATGATTCTTAAAGTGACATGATGGTCCTATTGATAGTGAATTAACTGGGATATAGTTTATCCAATTATCTACAAGATAAGTTTTCATTTTCTAAACTTCATTTTCTTAAACTGCATTTGTATATGGCATTTCATAATATCTGAAATCACAACTATTCATTTAACCATTTCCTAATTGTGATCATTACACGTAAAAAAAATGAAAAGTAGGTAATCATTAAAACAAAAAGATGTAACCATACTATTAAAATATATGCAGGGCTAAAATACAAATGGAACACACAGTTATCCTCAATAACACAATTATGAGAATCAGTGTAAACTCAAAATTATTCAATGCTCAGATCAAGTAGTTTTGATGGAGTGTGACACATGATAACTCATATTGCATTATTTGATATATTATTCATATTCCGCTTCCTAGGACAAAGCTTAGGCTAAAGTCTTTCATTATAAGAAAACAATATACTTTACAGTAATAAAGAATATGTCTAAATTTTATACATGAGCAACTGAAAATAATTATTAGATAGAGAAATTATTAACAAATTAGAATTTTGATTGTATGATTATATGCTTATGTAATGACAATAATATAGTAATATATTGTGTGTTATTGGAATATTAAATATAACCTGAAAAAAACAGTGTTTGTGGAGATGCTGATATAAAGAATTACAAAATAAATATGTAATTCTAAATTACTTGCTTAGCAAGTACAACTGTTGCTAGTTTTAAATATCAATATCAGACTAATAAATTAGAAATTATTAGCCTAAAATTACTTAAATTCGTCCCATAATATATAAAGGTAATTGAATGAAAAACTAATTGGGCAAATAAAATTGTAAAACTTAAAGAAAGAAAAAGGGATATGAGCCACATCAATATAATAAAATAATAAAATTGTATAGAAAAAATATCAAGTCAAATATAAATTCCTAATATTTTTTAACTGAACTTTCAACAAAACACTGGTGGTGTCAGATTTTGAAATATTGAAAAGGGTTTATTTATGAAAGAAACATATAAATAGGCCGGAGAGATAGCATAGAGGTAGGGCATTTGCCTTGCATGCAGAAGGGCAGTGGTTCCAATCCCAGCATCCCATATGTTCCCCCAAGCCTGCCAGGTGTGATTTCTGAGCATACACAGGCAGGAGTAATCCATGAGCGCTGCAGAGTGTGACCCCCCAAAAAAAGAAAAAAAAAGAAACATATAAATGTCTCTTGTGACTAAAGGGGATCCACAAGAATGGAAGTTACTTGGGTATAGTGCCATTGTTTCCATTACTATCTCAATATCTGAAGATCTATGGAACAAACTATGTAATGTGAAGGAAATAGAATGTTCCTGGGCAACCCTACTGATTGAGTTAACTTGAAGGCACTAACTGAAGAAACTTATTTACGTCCTCAACACAGCTTATCTTCTAAGAGAAAGAACAGAAGAAGTATGAAGTTTTGATTTGAAATAACAAAAGTGTTTCCAAGTAAATGTTTTAAAGGTACTGTTCAAGATTTTCTTAAATGTTTTAGTTACATCATAGAAAATGTTTATTGAGAGGCCAGAAAGATAGCACAGCAGTAGGGTGTTTGCCTTGCATGAGGCCAACCTAGGATTGATCCCTGGCATCCCATACGATTCCTCAATTAGGACTGATTTCTGAGCTTAAAGCCAGGAGTAAGCCGAGTGCCTCTGGGTGTGGCCCAAATAAGAAAATCAAAAAAATAAAAAGGTTTTCAAATATTTACTTAATTGTAATGCTAAATAAAACAAAAAATTATTTATATTATTGTTTAAGAGACAAAATTAAACATTTTCTTGGAAGGTGTAAATATATGTTTCAAGCTAAATATATTGTTCATAATAATTAAAAGTCAAATATCTCTGAGATTTATATTAATAAAATAATAGTCAATCTGACTTGATATGTTAATCAAAGTTAAAAGAAAGAATAGCTCTGCCTAAATTATCAAGTATTTTTAATTTCAAAAAGATGCGAGGACAATTTCCAGTTTTTGGAGGAATCTCCGTATCACTCTCCAGAATGGTTGAACTAGTCTGCATTCCCACCAGCAGTGAATAAGAGTTCCTTTCTCACTGCATCCCCACCAACACTGCTTGTTCTCATTCTTTGTGATGTGTGCCAATCTCTGTGGTGTGAGGTGGTACCTCATAGTTGTTTTGATTTGCATCTCCCTGAAGATTAGTGATGTGGAGCATTTTTTCATGTGCCTTTTGGCCATTTGTATTTCTTCTTTATCCCATATGATCCAGCTATACCACTCCTAGGAATATACCCTAGGAACACAAAAATACAATAGAGAAGCCCCTTCCTTACACCTATAATTATTGCAGCACTATTTACTATAGCAAGACTCTGAAAACAATTAAGATGCCCTTCAACAGAGGAATGGCTAAAGAAACTGTGGTACATATACACAATGGAATATTATGCAACTGTCAGGAGAGATGAAGTTATGAAATTTTCCTATACATGGATGTACATGGAATTTATTATGCTGAATGAAATAAGTCCGAGAGAGAGAGTGAGAGAGAGAGAGAAAGACACAGAATGGTCTCACTCATCTATGGGTTTTAAGAAACATGAAAGACATTTCTCAACAATTTTCAGAGACTAAAGAGAGAAGGGCTGAACGTAACAGCCCACTTCATGAACCTCACCACAAAGAGTGATGAGTTTAGTTAGAGAAATAACTACATTGAGAACTATCCTAACAATGAGAACAGGGGCCGGAGAGATAGCATGGAGGTAAGGCATTTGCCTTTCATGCAGGAGGTCATCAGTTCGAATCCCGGTGTCCCATATGGCCCCCGTGCCTGCCAGGAGTAATTTCTGAGCATGGAGCCAGGAATAACCCCTGAGCACTGCCAGGGGTGACCCAAAAACCACACAAAAAAAATGAAGAATATATGAGGGAAATAGAAAGCCTGTTTAGAGTACAGGTGGGGGCAGAAGGGGAGGAGAGATATTTGGGACATTGGTGAGGGAAGTGTTGCACTGGTGATGAGGGGTGTCATCTTATATGACTGAAACCCAACCACAATCATGTTTGTAACCAAGGTGTTTAAATAAAAATACTAAAAAATAAAAATAAAAAGTTATAAAAGAAAAAGATGCAAGCAGAAAAAGTTGTGGTTTGTTGGTCATATCAGGTGGTGCCATGGGTTACTCTGTGCTCAGATATTACTCTTTGCAGGCTCGGGGACCATATGAGATTTCTTGAATCAAACTCAAGTCTGTCAAATGCAAGACAAATGCCCTACCCATTGTGCTATAACTCCAGCCCTCCAACATATGATTCCCCCCCATTCTTAAATTCTGTCTGTCTCTAGGTGTGTATAAAGAATTACGTGCATGAGGCTGATAGTTCATATGAACATAAAGCTTGCTCTTGTTAAGTAAAGTTATCTAAGAGTATAGAAAAACAGTATTCATGGAAACATAAAATGTAAAGAAAAATACCTCATATCTTCCTACTCTAAAATTAGTTTGATTTGAAAGTATGATTAAAGAGTTTTGAAAGGTTTCTAAATGCTGCTGGAATCCTATCACAATAAATACATGGATCACACTCTAGGCATTTTTGGAGAATTTGGTTATTAAATATACAATCTTTCTAAGTCAGAAAGTTCTGTATTTTCAGCATAAAGGTTCATTTGATCAAAGAACATTTTACTTAGTGAACTATTTTCATATATTAGACACATAAAGCTGTATTTTTCCTTACCTTGTTTTTCACTGAAAAAGATTTATTAAGAAGGCCAGTATATTTTCTACTTGTATACAATTGGCCTGCTACACTCAAAACTTTAGTGTTTAATTTCACTGGATGTCAAGAGAAATATCCTCTTGGAATTTAATCCCATAAACTTTAGAAAAATCATTGAGAATTTCCATAACAACCCAATCAGTATTGAATCGAACATGGCACAAGTTGAAATTTTATTTTTATTCAGTTAGAAACAAATGCAATATCAAAGCAGTGCATTTCTCTGCAAGCCATTGCAAGTTAAGGACTGTCAGTCTCATTTTTCCTAAAAGGCACACCAGGAACACCCAATACTACCCTCATAATAAAAGAAACAGGAAAAACTTCGTGTTAACACAAAATCCAAAATCTGCGACTGCATTTAGCCTAATTGCCTCTTTGAAAATCTCTGTCATCAAACACATAATACTGGAAGTTGGTACTAGAGAAATTTTGAGGAATACAATTCAGTCCAAAATTGAAGGCCACAATAACAAAGTAAATGGGCTTGTCACATTTAAGTCTATCCAACAGGGTCAGTTGTAAAGAAACAGGCAGATGTTATGGCTTGTCATAGGAGCAAGATTGACCTAACTACCCCTAACAGAAGGCTATTTGGCCTTTATCTTGGGTATGGCTTCCATTTTCTTCCTCCCTCTTGTCAACATTCAAAATTTGGTAGAACATAGAACAAAATAGAAACTTTTAGTGCCTTTGTGGATATAACAATATAGCAATTATCTTGAATCTATGGCACGCTTTGATCTTCTTGGCAGGAATGTCCCTGCCAGGCTATCAGAGTTGCATTCACAATGTCTGCCTAACTCTATATTCTCTCTAGCAGGATGCCTCCTGCTCAGGCTTAAAACCTCCCTACAAGAACAAGTCTCATTTAGGGCTAAATTCACCTTAGAAAGATGTTCTTGTGTAGGCCTTAACTTTTCCTATTACAGCTGCTTAAGACTGAACTTTCTTTATCATTGTTTTCACTAGGATACTTCCCAGATTAACATGTACAGGTAGGTTTACCACACATAATAGTTTCTACTATGCAAGATGAAGAATTAATTAAATTTTTCTTAAGATTTAAAGACTTGTAGTACGTATCTTAATTTCTGGTCCTGGAAATGAGATCTGATTAAGCATAACGAAGATAATCTGAAAAATGTGTGTACTGATAGAATGTCATAACACTTCTCCTTAAAATATAAGAGATCTGGGGCCAGATGGGGTGGTGTAGCATTAGGGAGTTTGCCTTGCAGGGGGCTGACCTAGGACAGACTGTGGTTCAATCCCCCAGTGTCCCAAAGGGTCCCCCAAGCCAAGAGCGATTTCTGAGTGCGTAGCCAGGAGTAACCCCTGAGCATCACCGGGTATGGCCCAAAAAACAAACAAAAGAAGAATAAAAACATAAAATAAAATATAAGGGACTATTGCATAATTAAGCAGAGATAGACAGCTTCCTATTTATTTTAACATAAAACTTTTGGAGTAATTATATTTTGAGGACAGTTTATCTTTGCTTTACCTGTCTACTGAACTTATGTTCTCTCCATAGATATAAATGACTATGCAGTGCCAGAGAGATAGCACAGCTATTCAGTGTTTGCCTTGCATGCCGCCAATCCAGGACAGATAGTGCTTCGAATCTCGGCATCTCATATGGTCCCAGAGCCTGCCAGGAGCGATTTCTGAGTGCAGAACCAGGATTAATCCCTGAGTGACGCCTGGTGTGACCCCCCAAAAAAAAATGACTATGCAACCAATTGAGGAATTAGACAATAATGAAGCAAGACAAAAAGAACAGTATAATGTGAAATACTTCATTGAAAAAGGTTGTTATACTTCCAACTAATCTGGAAGATTGAACTAAATCTTAACTAGATTAGAAATATCCTAAAAAGCTGAATTTCTCTCTAGTTTTATGTTAGAACAGACCAAAATATCTCGGAAAAGTGAAATTAGATTCTCAAATTGGGAATTATTTTTGAATTCATACTGAACCTAGAGTAGATGAAATTGAAGAGAGATGGAAAAGCCTTGGTCCCACAATGGAATATTGTTCAGCCCCCAAATTAAAATTTAATTTTCTTATTGTAGATAAATAAGACAATTGCAGACATTTTTCACAAGCACAGAACCTGTATTGTATGCATCTATCTCTGCATTGCAGCATGCTACAGTGTTTAGTACTTGAGAGAAGATCAAAACTTAATAGTAAAACAAAGTCCATTTAAGAGTCTCATGTTCTACTGACTGAGCTAGCCGGGCCAAAGTCCCATTTAATAGCAAATGTTCATTGAATTTTAATTGAATACATATTTTACAGCAATGGAATTCATTACAAAATAAAATAAAACTATTAAAGGCACAATATATTAGGTTTTTAATGATAAACTTACTGACAAATGTCAATAGACACATAGGTATAAAATTTTAAATTAAACAGATAAAAATAAGCTACTAAAATGCAATAGCTAAATTATTAGAAGATGCAAGTTCCATGATTACCTCAATTTATGCAAGTAGTGGATTTCAAAAACTGAAATAATACAAATGGGTACTCATAAGACAGTAGAGAACAAATAAGAACAAGTCAACATAGAAGTAGGAATTCAAAGAGGGAATCCTAAAAAAAGAAGTTCTAGATATATTTATTTCTTCTGTATCCATTCATTTATTTTATTTTAGACCACACCCTGCTTAGGACTTACTCCTGACTCTATGCTCAGCAATTTCTTCTGATGGGTCGAGAGAACATATGACTGCAGAGGATAAAAGCCAGTAAGACCATGTGCAAGGCAAGCACACTATTCACTGTACTTTGTCTTAGATACAAACATTTTAATGTTAAAGTAAGAGAAAGTTATGCCCCACTTTCATTTCTATCTACATAACTGTTTATTGGGATAAAACAAAAAATAGAAGATTGGCATTAGGAAAAGCAGAACTGACTTCATTACCTATAGATAATTTTATTACAAGCATATTAAAATTGAATGTAATTGATAAAAAACATAGTATCACAGAATACAAGGAGGTGGATACATTTGTTTATATCTATAAAATGAACTTCTAGAAGTATATACATTCATTTATTCTGTAATAATTTAAGAGCAGAATGTTTTTTTTTTTTTTTGGAATGCAACAACTTTATTCAAGGAAAGTGCAATGAGATTTGTTGAAAGCTTTTAAGGGGTTATTTAGAATCGCCCACCCCTCAGGCGCAGGACCAAGTGCAGAGTGGATTCCTTCTGGATGTTGTAGTCAGACAGGGTGCGACCGTCCTCCAGCTGCTTGCCGGCAAAGATCAGCCTCTGCTTAGCAGAATGTTTTTAAAATCACTTTATGATGACAATAAAAAACTCCAGGTTTTAAGAAACCTTTAATTATGCATATTTAATAATAGAATATAATGTAATAATTGTGAAACATTAAAATACTTATACAATTGTAGAAACAGTATAATCACCAATGTACCCATCATTCTATCAATCTTGATATTCCTTCAAGAATCTTCTATAAGATATATTGTATACATAACAGAAAAAAATGCAGAAATAGAAAGCCGTTCAAAGCTGTAGAGGGAAAAAAAATGAAAAACATATATGAACATATATGAACATATATGAACAGCATATCTCAAGTATATAATATCTAAGATTACAGCACTTGTTAATATTTTTCCTGAGGTTCTAAATTCAAAAGGTAATTATAGGAAAATGAGAATATATTAATTTAATAACATTTTTGTCTATTGCTATTTTTAAAAACTTGCCATTGAAGGGGAAAAACAATGAAAAAGACTAACTCTATTGACCATTGAATTAGATGTGTGAATTGTTTATTTGCTTGCATTGCATTTATGCTGCAGAATTTAAAATTACTTTCTCTGTATTAACATGTACTTCTTAACAAAAATGTTTTAATATTTACCTTCAAAATAGACTGAAATAAAGATGATGATGTTGTGTTATACTCCTATGCAAATCAGAAAAGTATCCATAATTCCTATATATGATCGATTCAAATCTTAAACATATGCATACTTTTGAGGAATTAATAAGTGATAAAAAATATGTGGTTAGAGATAGAAAACAGCACATAGGTAATTTGCCTATCATGTGGTAGACCTAGGTTTGATCCAAGGCATGTTCTCTAACACAGTAGCATTAGATTTTTATTGCAGAACCTAGAATAATTGTGATTGGCATAGGGATTTTCCCAAACAAAAAATGAAAATATATAATAAAAAGGAAGAACTATTAAAATGCTATAGAAATTCGGGAGTCAGAGAGCTAGCACAGTGGTAGGGCATTTGTCTCGCATGCAGGACTGTGATTTGAATGCCAGCATCCCATTTGGTCCTTCTTG
Source organism: Suncus etruscus (assembly GCF_024139225.1). NCBI lineage: Eukaryota > Metazoa > Chordata > Mammalia > Eulipotyphla > Soricidae > Suncus > Suncus etruscus. Next base: position 25,002,720 of record NC_064863.1, read on the forward strand.
TGCCTTCCAGGTTGCCAGAAGCAACCTCTGAGCACTGCCTGGTGTGACCCCAAAAACAAAACAAAACAAAACAAAACAAAACAAAAAAACAAATGCTATAGAAATTCAAGGTAATTGAATTATTAGGGAATAACTTCAACCAAAGATATAATTTAACTCCAAGATATTTCACTTTCATGTCCCAAAAATTCATTTTATTGTATTACTTATAAAGTTGATTGATTCTTTGGTATACTTTCTCACATGGCTGTCAGAATCCTTGCAACTCAGAAACTACTGGAATCTTTCTTCACTTTAATATACCAACTTTTAAACACATTTTTATTATCTGATAAACATTCCAGGCAAAATAGAACCCATTAGCTTCAAAAATATCTATTTCTTCTCCTGGTTTATTATAAACTTATTTTATTTAATTTATTGTTTTAGTTACATTCTTAGCCTAAACTCATTTCCTTTCTGATGTCAAATTCAAATTTATGTTATTTCTACAAATGTAAATAATTACAGCAATAACAAAGCTATATCATGAATAAGACATGTCATAACTTCATAGTTCATATGCTGCTATATATCTCTGATTATGAAAAATAAGCAATATTGATAATTTATTTTATATATAAATACTTTTTTTTTTTGCTTTTTTGGGCCACACCTGGTGATGTTCAGGGTTACTTCTGAATATGCACTCAGAAATCGCTCCTGGCTTGGGGGGGCCCTATAAGCCACCAGAGGATAGAACTGTGGTTCGTCCTAGGTTAGCACTAACAAGGCAAATGCCCTACCACTTTGCACCACCACTCTGGCTGCAATACTATTGATTTTTTATTAATTAATATATTTATTTAAACACCTTGATTACAAACATGCTTGTAGTTGGGTTCAATCATGCAAAACACACCCCCTTCACCAGTGCAACATTCCCAGCACCAGTGCCCCAAATCTACCTCCTCCCCACCCCACCCATCCTGTACTCTAAACAGACTTTCTACTTTGCTCATTCATTCACATTGTTATGATAGTTCTCAATGTAGTTTTTTCTCTAACTCCACTCATCACTCTTTATGGTGAGCTTCATGTAGTGAGCTGGAACTTCCAGCCCTCCTCTTTTTTGTCTGAAAATTATTGCAAGAATGTCTTTTATTTTTCTTAAAACCCATAGATGAGTGAGACTATTCTGAGTCTATTTCTCTGCCTCTGACTTATTTCACTCAGCATAATAGATTCCATGTACATTCATGTATAGGAAAATTTTATTACTTCATTTTTTTCTGATGGCTGCATAATATTCTATTGTGTATATGTACCACAGTTTCTTTAGCCATTCATCTGTTGAAAGGCATCGGGGATGTGGAGAGAAAGGAACTCTTATCCACTGCTGGTGGGAATGCCATCTAGTCCAACTTTTATGGAAAGTCATATGGAGATTCCTCCAATAACTGGAAATTGAGCTCCCATATGATCCAGTATACTACTTCTGGGGAGAAATATACCCTAGGAACAGAAAAATACAGTACAAAAATCCCTTCCTCACACCTATATTCATTGCAGCGCTATTTACAATAGCCAGAATCTGGAAACAACCAAAATGCTATTGATTTTTAAGTGTCAGACTTTATCAAAAGGTAGACTTTACTATTTCCCTTTTTCCTTTCTTGTTCTCTCCCATTGTACAATCTCAAACTGTTTTTTTTAATTAAAATATTTTCTATTCTTTTAAATCACAATAACTAACTGTATACAAGTCTCTCAAAATATAATTTTCCTCACAATATCATTACTTATCTTTAAATATTGATTAGGCTACCACCTATGTACTTTCCTTATACAGTCTCTCATATCCTATTACATCCTATATAATGTATAAATATATAAATCTGAAACATTTTATATTCATGTAAATTCTTAACATATCATTACAAAATGGCTTGTCAATTTATAGTCTATTTTGTTAAACTTACATATTCCTGTCAGGTTTAAGTAGCTGATTCAGATCATTCTGAAACAAATTTAGCTATAGCTCCACTTTTCTAATGATAAATACAAGCTAATTAGTATTTTCCATAAGATGATATCAGTTAATACTGTCCTATTTACATAAATACAGCTCTAAGTTCTATTTTTTCTCAATTAATCCATTGAATTCATTCTGACTTTATCTTCAAAGGATTCCTGATTAAAAAATTCTCCGCTTAGCTCAGTTGTACAGCGTCTACTTTATACCTTTAACATTTTCACTGGTCCTCACAAAACTATTTTCAGACAATAGTAAATTGTTTCAGAAAATATCAGTTGTAATTTATAGATTCATTCCTACTTATCATTGCTCTAATCTCTTTACAATTGACCAAGCTTTAAATTATATTTTCTCCCTCATAAGATAAGAAAAACAAAAAAGTTATTTAATAAGTAATTGAAATTTAAGCTGGATATTTTGTTATAAAAATCTCTTCAATTGTTTGAAGTTTGAAATAAACTTACTTTGAAATAAATATATTTATATTTATATCTTTTTATATTTGAAATAAATATGCTTAGTTCACTTTGGCTGAGGTCATTATAGTCTAACGACAAAAACGGGCTGGGGATGTGATTCAACATGTAGTGTTCATTCTTTGCCTGTTGGCATCTTTTCTGCATTAAAAAAGGGTGTATAGGAATACTAAGGTTAAACAACACTACACAATTTGCCAACTAAATATTTTTACTTTGGAAATATATTACAATCAAAATGAAGGGTGGTAGTATGTTATTGATATCACAGTGTTAAGAGAAAAAATATTGGTGAACAAAGAGTGATGAGTGCAGTTAGAGAAATAACTACACTGAGAACTATCATAATAATGTGAATGAATGAGGGTAGCAGAAAGAGAAAGCAGAAAGAGGGTGGGGTGGGGAGGCGGGAGATTTGGAACATTCGTGATAGGAATGTTGCACTGGTGAAGGGGGGTATTCTTTACATGACTGAAACCAACCACAATCATATGTTTACATAAAGATATTAATTTATAAATATTGGTGAAAATATTGATGAGAAGAAAATATATTATACATAAATATGGTGGTTAGAGAAAATAAGTGAAAGTGTTCACTTTAGGTATTTATAAATAGTGAAGTAGCCTCAGGAACATGTTCCTGAGAAGAAAGGGAAAAGAATATTCCAAGAATTTATATTAAAACAATTAAAACAAAGCTCTATTTGGAAGATTTCTGTGATTTGAATGGAATGGGTGATATGGCACTCTCCCCCACCCCAATAGGGTAGATTGTGAAATTCTGCATGTATAATCTATTTCTTACTACTGTTTATACAGGGTTCAAGGCACACCATTCTGAGTACTATTCTGAAGACAAAATAGTGGGAAACTTAAGTATTAGAAAAAATTACTTTCCTTCCTTTCCAAGAACCCACAAATGTCAGGTACTTCATTACTGAAGAATAAGACCTAATCTGATCTAAACAGAAAGTTGATGCCCTTTCTCTTTTTCTTGACTCTAAATATTACATGTAATCTGTGTAACCCTAACTTTCAAAACATTTTAAGTAAAATGTCTATCAATTATCATAATTATTTTCCTAATTCTTTTTTCTAAAAATACTTGTGATCATTCAATTTCTCTATATTTTCTGAAAAGTACCATGGAACATTTTGAAAGGGTTTAATAGACACAATATGTATTAGACACTTAATGTGAATGCAATGCATTGATTACTGTGACATTTTTATCAAGTAGCAATGATAACTCAATTCTAGATATATAAAATTTTGAAAGGGTTTAATAGACACAATATGTATTAGACACTTAATGTGAATGCAATGCATTGATTACTGTGACATTTTTATCAAGTAGCAATGATAACTCAATTCTAGATATATAAAACAAAGTAAAAACATGAAACTTTGCTTTACCCACCAAGCTATAAACCTTTGGAAAACAACGTTCAATCCTTGAGAATATGATACTATATAAGGATTTTTTTTTTGGTAGGGGAGAGGCACACTCGTTTGTGCTCAGGGTTTACTACTGGCTCTGCATTCAGAAATTACTCCTGGCAGACTTGGGGGACATATAGGATACTAGAGATAGAGCCCAGCTGGGTCAGTCCCAGGTCTGCCATGTGCAAGGCAGATGCTCTAACACTGTGCTATGACTCTGGTGCTTTATCAGGGTTTTTAAGAGTATTTTTTACACCATTGTGATTTATTATTTTCAAGTTAAAAATAGCATAATTGTAAGTAGAGTTAATTGAACTGAGGAAATATGTATAAAGTTTACTTTTTTCTGGTTGTAATTTTTAAATTTGAATATAAAAGAGGTCATATATTCCACTCAACTAAAAAAATATACTCAATATTCTGATTAAATTATTCCAATGTATTCCATATATTAGTAGCTCCTTTTTGGTCTTAAAGCATTCTATAAATTTCTAAATGAATATTAAAATGATGTGGAATAAACATAGCAACATAGAAATAAATAAAGTTTACTAGCATAGATAACACAATTAAAACTATAGTGTATAATTTTATTTTGTTTTAGCTCATATTATTTTGTGCTAATTAAAGAATATTTTTCTAATCACAATTGTAACATTTTCAAAATTAATGCTAGTAACTTGAGAAACCTCTATGAATGATGCTGTTAAATTTGATCCCTAAAATCTTTTATAGCAGCATAGATTTCTTTACTTCTCTTAACTGTTCTTTATTTTATGTCCTTAAATATTGAAAGGTTATTATCCTGCACCTAAGGACAGAGACATCTCATAAAAAATGACTGTAAAGTAAATTTCTTCAACCCAAGTTTTCTTTCTTTAAACTGGTTTCTAAAATGAAGATAAGGTGACTTCTAAGAGAAAATGGAAGTTTAAATTAAATACTTTCCCATGAGTTTTAAATTAATGGTTCTCACTTATGTCTATTTATAAGACAAAAATATAGGACCAGGTGTTGAAACTTAGTATTAGAATATCAGTTTTCTGTATGAAAGGAGTGCTGGATTTGTCCCATGCTAACCCTTTTGACTCCTAAAATAAGTAATAAGACAAAAAAGGAAAATTAGTTGGAGGAGGTAGAAAGGATTGGGACTTTGAAACCACACCCTGACATACTCAGGACTTATTTCTGGTTCTATATTCAGAAATCATTGTTTGTGGTACTCAAGGAGTATATGTGGTGGGTGGGATCGAATCAGAGTCAGTTAGATGCATGGTAAGTGCCTACCCTTCATACTATTTTCCTGTCCTCAAAACATTAAAGGAACAATTCCAAGGCATTTACATATGATTCTATTTAAATTGTTTAAAAGAAAATACTTACAATGGTATAGTAAATAGGAAGTATTATTTAATACTGAAACATTAGACAATAAACAGTTTTCTTATGAGAAAAAAATCAAATAATTTTATAATTATCTTTAGCTTAGTCTTTTTCATAAGTTAATACAGTTTTGTAATTGATCATGGAAATTTCTATTTAAATTTACTGACAAACAAAATAATCCTTAGAATAGAATATGTCGTTGCGGCAATTTTAAAATACATACTTTCTATCCAATGCTTACTATATAAACTTGTCAATTAATTAAATATTTATAGTCTATAAATGCAAGATTTTACTTTCATAAATAAAATTTTTCTATGAATATTTATTTAGCTTATTACCTAACAGAGTTAAGATATCTTGTTTTACTTAACTAAAATCTATTCTTACCTAATATATAAATTCTGATTTAACCTTGTTATAATGATGTTTCTATTATAAAATAGAGTAAATTTTAATAAAAGAAAAACAATTTTTAAATATTAAAAATATGTGAGCATTTATTAAAATGTTATTTTTTCCACAAATATGTAGTCATTAAAAATGTAACATTTCCTGGCATGGAGATAAAGGTGGTTTCCCCAGGAAGAAGCTCATGCACTTCTCTCTAGATGTTCTGACACCTGCAATTTCTCCACATGTGGAAACTTAAAATATGTGGAAACTTCATTAGAGCTCTCCCCTGTAAAAAAATATGTTTGTACTGAGTTCAGAGTGATAGTACATGAGGAAAGTGTATGTGGCAGTTGCCAGTTAATTGTGGGCATTACGTATGTCTCACAAAGACTAGCAGAATGATCTCTGGGCAAGGGACAATAGAGATAAAATCTAAGCATTAGAGGGTTTGTCCAAATCTGACTGCTCTAGCAATAAATAAATGTATAAGGAAGAACTCTGTAGTTTGGGAATATGTAGCTTTGATTTCTATGTGTATGTTTCACCTACTTGAGCACTGATGCTTAAGGTGTATTCCTGGTTATGTGATCAACTGGGTTCATTTATGTGTAGGAAAAGCACTTTAAACCCAATGCTATTACTCCAATGCAGCTATGATGTGGTAAAAAATTACCAAGAGTTTTTCAACTGGCTGCAGTATTTTGCATTCAATCAGCAATCTAGGAGTATTTGGTTTCTTTATATCTTGCCGAACTATTGTATTAATAAATATTAATAGGAAACATAATTAGCTTTCTGTACCAAGAGTTTATAATACTGGTAGCAACTTTGGAATGAGTCCTTAAATATATGTATACATCCTATATGTTTTTGTTGTGCACATAGAAATAGAAGGTTCCTGGCTAAGATGAACCATGGAATTTGGAGGAGGTTGACAATGAGCTGACTTTATTTATTCTTTGGGATTCCTCTTTGGATTCCTCTTTGGGGCTTTGGAATTTTGCCTTAGGAGCTGCTGGCAGGGGTGGTGCTATATGGAGCCACTGTCTGCAGATATGAACCCAGGGAGAGCAGTAACCTGGGAGAGTCTGGGAGGTAGACATGCTGCTGGGCAGAAATAGAGCCAGAATGAGACAGAGATCTGTTGCATTTGGAAAAGTGCCTCTATGAGAGTTGCTCCAGCCAGAATAAGAGGCTGGAGGGAAAAGGGAATTACTCTGAGATCCCAGAGCATGAGCATGGTGGAGTGGAGGAGGTTGCTGCAGCTCCTGGACCGGTAGAAGAAAGAAAGAAAATCTGAGATGATGTGACTTATTTAAGTTTACTAGGAAAGACCCTGTGGGAACTCTGAGAGCCAAAGGCTCTTGGAGGTCAGGAATAGCTCTAAGAGAGTGCATTTTACTAGAGAAATGAGTAATGTACACAGTGCTTATTACTAGCTCTGTATTTTTGGATCACTCTTAACAATGATCAGGGGGTCATATGCGATGCTGAAAATAGAAATAGGATCATTCACATTCAAGCAGTATACCTTGGCCCTTGTACTATCTCTGGCTATCTTAATGGATTCAGTTTAAGTCTCAAAGGGCTGACTATGAATCATTCTATGTCTTCCTCTCAAACACTTTCCAGATCTATTTTTTTTTTCCTGTGTCCTGCCAGTTTCTTTACACTTTACTTCCTCCTACCCTGAGTAGAGCCACTTCTTGCTAAATTCTTGCTTATGCCCTTATTATCAAAATCTCCATTGGAGGAATTGTGGGCAGAAGGGCCACATTGATTAGTGGGTTCACCTTGCTTGTGGTCTTCTTGTGATTACTATTTCGAAGACCATTTTTAAAGAATTACCTACATTTACCTTGTCTATTCTTTCCATAAAATGTTAGTATGGTTTAAATTAATGTTTCGTAACTAGATTCTATGATATAATCTCAATATATTGAGAAACCTAATGCAAAGTCATGTAAAGATTTGCTAAATTATTTGAATACAAAACAAGGCTCATGCCTTGGTGTGCCTAGATATATGAGCACCACTTGCACTGCCATGGTTAAAACTCAGGGGAAAAATAACCCAGGAATATCTCCTGAGCACTGCTGGATGAGGTAACAAAGCTAAAATAAAATTTTAAAATTACATAATTCATGGAAGTCACTATTTAAAGACATAAGCATTTTTAATCTGTGAGCAAAAAAATAAATTTCTGGGGCCGAGTGATAGCACAGCAGTAGGGTGTTTGCCTTGCACATGGCTGACCCAGGACAGACTTGGGTTCGTTCCCTGTTGTTCCATAGGACCCTCCACATCAGGATCGATTTCTGGGCACAGAGCTAGGAGTAACCCTGAGAATTAGGGTGTGGCCCTAATTAACATTAGGGTGTGACCCAAAAACCAATAGGTTGTTAGTCAATTTAAACTGAATGTACTTTTTACATAAATTCTTCAAATGTTTTCAACTCTGGGTTTCATCATCATTTGAGATGTGCATTTTACCTGTATGATTTATAATAAATTGGGACAATAATAGTTTTAGAAAAATATGACCTGTTCTAAATGTTCCAGTGTATTAGAAATTTGTATTTCTGTATCAAAAGACACTGGCATAGCTCCTGTGTATCAAAGGAAAAGTGAGAATGGGGTAAATGGATAATAATTTGGAAATAAAATATATTATGAGTGGGAAATGCTGACTGTAACTTAAATCTTTTGATAATGTACAGGAGAGGACAAAGTATTACAAATTACTCTTTAAGGAAACCTCAAATCTCCAAATATCGATCTGTAAAAGGATGAAGGAAAAATAAAGGTTTTTATAGTAACTTTATTCACCAAAGGATCCAACTAAATAAGTTGCTTATGTGACAAATGCTGAGACACTGAAATACACAGTGGAAAGAATCAATTCTTTCAGAAATGATTATCCATAACTCTGTGTATAATATATCTACTTTATTAATCCACAAGGCATTTAGCATAAAATAATAAATTTTGTAATAAAGTAGGTGTGCATAAAAGATAAACTATTACTTTTAGAATTGTTTATTTTTTTTCAAAATCCAAAAACTGCTAGAAGGATGACTGAGAAATTACAGAAATGCAATGATACATATATTTTTATTTAAATACATCTGCAGTTTAACATTATATCTTAGAGAAAATCATCACTTATCTTGTAAATACACCCACAATGCTCAGATGGTATCAGTTTCAACTGTTCTAATTAAACCTCTCTATTAATGTGCTAAGTTAGTTCTGGGTTTTTTTTTTTTTCTTAATTGGTGTTAGAGCCACACCTAACAGTTTTCAGGGTTTGCCCCTGGCTCTGCACTTAGAAATCAAGTCAGACAGGCTCAGGGGTTCATATGGGATGCCATGATTTAACCTGGGTTGGCTGTGTGCAAGGCAAAAGCCCTATTCATTGTGTTATTTTTCTAGTCCCCAATTTAGTTCTTATCGTAACATTTAACATATTCCACAAAATCATCCATTTCAACTCAATTATAAAAGACCCTTGTGAATTGAGTGAGGAAAAAAAAAAACTTTTTACCTATTGAAAAGTTACCAATTACTGAACTAATTAATGTATTTTTCTGTTTTTTTAGACGATCAATGTGATTTCAGAGAAAAATAATTTGGTTGTCTGTATGAAGAAAGCACTCAAAATTGATTAGCTGTTTTGAAATACACTTTGTGCTTTGAGAACTGTCAATAAGTGACCAGTTTTAGACACTGGAATGAGAAACCACATGACATTTTCATTGTTTTGTCTAGGTGCTACTCAAAGAGTGTCTTTCAGTAACTCTCTTTCATGCCATCATGCCTGGAAGGAAAAGCTTATTTTCTGGGCCTGATCTAAACAAACATATATTATTTCAAAAAGTTTAAAAATATTGCTGCATAGCTTAGAACACTACAGGTACCCTATTAGCACATTGATAGATGAAGCAGTCACATCTCTGACTACTCTAAATGTTTTAAAGTTTGTCCTGCCACTTGGTAGGTAACATGATGTTCGTTTTAACTTGAGCCTAGCTTGATTAAATTTCTTCTTGAAAATGAGACTCTTTGAAACTAGGATTTTTAAGCAGGAAAGCAGCAAATTGAAATTCTCGGCATGCAAACTGTATTTGTATTTTTACCTTGTTAAGTTTCTTTCTTCAATGAAGTCAGTGCTTTTAATCAGGTCTTACTTTTAGCATAATGAGCTCTGAATAAGGCCCCCTGTTCAGATGACATCATTTCAAGTGAAGGAGATGTGACTTTCATTTTTAGTTTCACTAGAACGTTCTTAGTGACCTTGAACAAGCTACTTAGCCTCTCATTGACTTATTTTTATTACCTACAAATTGGATATAATAGGTTCAGCCTCCCTCATGAAGATATTGAAGGATAGTTAACACAATATGTTAAAAAGGCCGGAGGCCCCTAAGGAACAGTGTTTTATAATAAGAGTTGTATTGGAAATCAGACCCTAGGCCACCTTTTTAACCTTTAAATTGAAACATTTATGCACATCTTCATGCATGGCCTTTGCTCCATAGTTTGACCTTAGTCCATTTTGACCTTAAAAGCTTCTTTTAACATTCATGGTCCATTAAAAAATTATCTTCCAGTGAAATATGCAGCTTCTGATAAGTGATTTCAAACCCGAGAGAAATTAAAGCTTAAAAAAAATCAAGTCTAGAGATTTCAGAGGGAAATAAAAGGACTTTAAAATATTGAATTAAATTCAGATGGAGTAAATTGATTAAATTATTTAAATTTCATTGAAAATGTGGCAATTATAACCCAAAGTGGATAGTTGGAAATGTTCACCTTTAAATGTTCCAAATACTTTTTATCCTTGAAACTAATACCGCTTCTTCATTTTGCTCATCGTGAACCTTTAACTGCAACATAATTTTCTTGTACTTATCCTGCATTTAATATAATTTCTTTTCCTATTTCCATCATTGTCACATATCTTAACTAATCAAAGAGAGAGAGAGAGAGAAAAAAACACTTAATTCTGTGGTATGCAGTTGTTCATAATACAGTTATTTCTGACATTCAATGTTCCAACACAAGTCCCATCACAAGTTGTAGCATCCCCTCCATTGTTGTCTTGAGTTTCTCACACTCCCCCAAGACTCCCTCTTGTTAGGTCTTAACAATAATCTAATTAATATTGCTTCTTACAACTAAATGGTAATAGAATTATTTTAAAAATCATTAAAATTTTTGTGTCATAGCTCTCAATAGGTTCAGTATTACTTTATTGTCTGAAAGTTTATTATATTTATAGCTGAACATTCTGTTGCTGTTTTTGTTACGTTTGTGTAGCTTTAATGATAATTTCACATTTAATATGATTGTGAACAACTTTTGTTCAGAGTGATCATTTTCAGTTTTTTTTTAACCATATTCAGCAGTGTTCATGAATTCATCCTTGTTCTGTGCTCAGATATCATTTCTGGCAGAGCTTAGGGGATCTTAGTGGTGCTGGGGATCAAGGCAAGTATTCCACCTATTATTCTCTATACATAGCTCCTGTCACCTAAAACTAATTTTAACTGTGGATCTAAAACACTTTTTCAAGGGCCTGAGCTATAGCACAGCAACAGGGCATTTGCCTTACAAGAGCCCGACCCAGGACGGACTCAGGTTCTGTTCCCAGCATCCAATATGGTCTCCCGAGCCTGAGAGGAGTGATTTCTGAGAGCAGAGCCAGAAGTAATCCCTGATTGCCACCAGGTATGGTTCAAACACCAAAAACAAACAAACCAATAAAAAACAAAACAAAACAAAAAAACACTTTTTTAGAAAATACTGAAACTTGCCTTACTTTAAGGTATTTCAACGTAGGAAATATGTGTCATTGAAATGGAAGAATGAAGGCTTTGCTATATTTCTTTCGTGTCATTTAATTTGTAGGTAAAAATCCTTTAACCAATTTTAGTATGAAGTTCACAATTATCTACCTTCATACAGTTTAGAGAAGTCAATCACAAACGTTTTGTACATGTAAAATGTATTTTTTATTATCGACATTGAGTAAAATTACCCTTAAATTACAACAATATTTCGAGAAATAGTTGATTAAGCCATAATATTTTAAGAATACTATGCTGAATCTTTTGATTGGAAAACAGTGTAATTACATGCATAATAGAACACATATATGAAAATTTATTGATTAAATCACAATTTAAGAAGTGTTTAAAAAGAGAAAAAATATTTTATCTATAAAATTAATTAAAAAGAAAATTAATTTGTTCTATGATATTAGTTGTATCTACAATTAATATTTTTTTGTTTTGGTTTCAGGGAGAAATAAAGTTTTCATGGGGAACCATTATTATTTATATTTCATTTTAATTTAAAATTGTAACTGATAGCTTTTTATACTAATGTAATGGTATTATTAAAATAATTATTGTTATTTAACATAAATTGAAATGATAAATACCATATATAATTAAGAGTTTATGTGATGTTTATATGTTTTTCATTGTTAACATTCCTTCTATTTTATTTACATCAGTCTTCATAATTGTAATGTTCTCTGTTTCTATTAACATATACAATTGACTCTATCACATTCCTCATGGAACTCTAAAAATACTTGTTCCTATTTGCATTAACTGTCACAATATTTTGCTTGTCTCCTTGAGACAATCAAACAAACCAATTGTAAAAGTGATATCTATAGCAATCATTTCAACCAGACCAGGTTACCAGGGTTATTGGATGGAATAAAGCCTTATATCAGTCTATCTACTTCCAGTAACACAAATATGTTCAAAACTTGTTAAGAGGATCTATGTATTTAAAAATAAAATTTTCTTCTACGTATTTAATATTTTAGAGACAATTAACTTTATAATATAAAATAATTGATTGGCATTGTACATCATATTGTTTTTTCTATAAAAATTAGTTGAAATAGAATTATGTGATCTGCTTATTTTCCCTTATTAGAAAGATTTGAATTCTCAAATATAGATATGTTATTACCATATGCATAGTATTATGACCATCAGCTTAAGTTTTCAGTCACTGCTTTTATAAGAACTTACTTAAAACACTGAAAACAATGACAAATTTTGGAGTAACTTGAAGTATTTAAATATCTTAGTGTAGCAAATAGAAATATATAAAGGTATATTTGGATTTATTTAATTATAATTATACCTAGTAAAATATGTTGAAAGTTTAATAAATGTTTTGAAAAATAACACTTATATTAATATTGTTGATTTGACTTCAAATTTTATTATTACAGAACCAATTTTTGACAATAAGCACAGTATCATGAAGAGACTTACAATATATATTGTAATACTTATGTTATTTTAACAAAAGCATTAATTTCTAATTCACAATTTTACCTAATATTGAAAAAAAGCAATACTATAACACTAAATATTACTAGTATTATCTCTGCCAAAACAATTGTATTAGTCAAATGAAAATTTTTCTTTGAGAATTCTATTCTAAAATTTTTGTTTTCCTTGAGTAAAACCTATTTTTAATAATCTATTTTCTTTGCCACTTGTAGACATTTTAAGTTTATGAACATTTAAGATATACATATAGCACTTTCTTTATACTTAATTTCAAAAAAAATGTTTCTGTATTCTTAATTTATGCTACCAAAAGATGGCAGTACTTCATCAAGTATATTTTACTAAGGCCCATAGCATTAATTTTCATTACAGTCAAGATCAACTTTTATATCTTAAAAGTAAAGCTCTATTGAATATTAACAGCTGTTCAATAAATATTTTAATTTGTATCTCTATATCATGATTTATTTTGTTAAGAAAATAAAAAAACAAAAGTTCTCTAAATTAGTACTTATGTCAGAGAACATATTGAAAACACATTTTACTAACACCTTTCTGGCGTTATTTGTTAATATGTGTATTTATCTTACTGAAAACAGAAATTTGTAGAATAAGTTTGATATATTTTATTGCTATTTTTCTATTAATATAATTATCCTATGTCATTAAAAAACTTGAAACTGATGTTTTTGTTATAGAATATGCGTTAACTAAGATTTAATGTGCAAATTTAATATTATACCAAAGTAGTTTTGGTCTAATAAATTCTAACAAAGGGAATGTCAAAATTTTCATAATTACCTTCAATATCAGTGATGAATTATTTATTTATATATTCATATTAAAGCCATAGACTTTTTTAGTTTATATAAAAATGAACTATATTTTAATTTTTCACATGCCTTGTTTTATTTAAAGCTACTCTTTTGACAAACATTTCTTCTTTCTTATATTTGCTTACTCATAATTAAAACGTTATACTAATCTACCAGTTCTTTGTTCATATGATTTTAATAACCCAATATAAATAATCAATAATTTCAATTTTTCATATACATATTCAAGCTCATTTACTAATCTCTAAATTTTCCTCTTGAAATGAAATTTATTAATATTTTGATAAATTATTTAGTATCAGATATAAAAGTCCAAATATTGTTTTAAAGATGCTTATTAATCAAAATTTTTGTAATATTCCTCTTAGTCTTGCTCTTTTTCAAACCGATTCTTCATAACTATAGCTTTTTGATTTATTTTTTAAAAGATAGTGAATATTCGCTTCTAATAATGTGTTATTCTAAATTAGTTCTTAGATGATGTTTAGATATAATCTTCCTTTGTCCTTTTATATCTTTAAAATGTATGGTCTTTATTCTCTCAAAAACTTATAAACCTTAATTTTATATAAAATAATATAGAAAAATAGGGTTCTTGTCACTAAATTTCTGCGGAAATAAAAAAAATGTATCCTAGGTAATTTCCTATTAGTAAACATTACCAAAATAAAATTAATAACATTATTAAAATTTTGTATATATTTAAAGAAAATTATGAGGTTTATAGCTTTTTAATATAATCTTTGAATAAAAAGAAGAAAATAATAAGCCATTGTATGAGAATCATTTTTGATATATAAATAAATTTCAAATTTTATATAACTATCAAATTAAAAATGTCAAATTAGAACAGAGTTGCCATGTCTGCATTTGGCCAGCTCAATAATCTCAGTATATTTTTGAAAGAGATACAAACTCAGTGTAATAAAGTATGGCTTTGTCAGCCATACAATTGAAATTTGGCAATTTCAGGAGAGGTAGATCAAATCTTTGTCATGCTAAAATGACAGCAGCTACACCTATCACCCACAATTTCTGCTTTGCCAGTGATTCCGCTTCAATGCTCATCTCTGACTTTCTGCAGTCACCAATCTAAACAAATCTCTAGGTATGAAAGTATTTTGGCTGACCTCACCAGAATTTTTAAATTTTATTTTATTTCATTTATTATTTCTTTATTTCATTTATTATTTATTTCATTTATTATTCATTATTTTATTTATTATAATATTTTATTGAAATCAATGTGAATTACAAGTTTTTCACAGTTGTATTACAGGTACATAGTGACAGTGAGTTAGGTTCATTCCGGTCACCAGTGTTAACCTCCTTCCAATATAATTCCCAGCATGCATCCCATACGTTTACCCATATTCCCCTGGACTGCTAGTTTAACAGATCCATTTTGTGTATACCTTGTTATAGTTTGGATCTCTTGATTCTATCGTCGTTGATGTTGGTTTGGATATTTAAGTCTGATAATTTTTTTTATTTCCACTCAATGCTCCTGAGACTGCTTGACCCCTGGGTCAATCCACTTTCTTGATAGTTAATGATATAGAGAACTTTTCATGTCTTTTTGCCACTTGGATTTCTCCTTTGAGGAGGTTTATGTTCAAAGATTCTCCCAATATTTTATATTTCTTTTTTTTTTCATTGGCCAGTCAGGGGACAAGGTACTGGCCTTACATATGGTAGACTCTTTGATCCTTGGCACTATATGTGGTCCACCACCATTAGCCTCTGTGACACCCATCCTATACCTGGGAATAATTCATGAAAACAGAGCCAAAATTATTGCTAAGAATCATTGATTGTGATTACAAAATAAACCATTCTGTTTACATAAAGTTTTACATAAAGTAAAAAGTTTCATAAGGCATATCTAGATATGATGTCAGATTTATCAACAGAAATTATATTTTATATTGTTACCCCAGATATTTTAAAAATGTTTTGTGTGTTATTTTTCTCACCTGGAAATGGCCTTAAGATCACATCAGGATTTCTCAGTCAGAAAATGATCATTGACAAATTGAATTGACTTTTTGGGCCATTTAGACCCTGAAAGTGATGGCTAGAGAAAAATTATACTTGAATAGAGTCCAGATTCACTGAATTTCCAAAGTAGTGTAATTTGAATATTAATTTTATTTAAAAAGTAAGTTAAAGATGCAATGCCTATAATATTTACAGATTCTCAAACCTAGCAATAATAACTAAATATCTTGGTAGACTTAAATTGTGCACAGAATTCACAGATATGATAGCAGATATATTTCATAAGCATGTGTAATCAATTAAGCCATTAAAATAATATCTTTTTTAACTTTTTTTTCTTTTATTTCATATCAAGCTGTATCTGTGGCTTCCTCCTCACTCTCTGCTCAGGGATCACTTCTGGAGGTGGTTGGAAACTGTATGTTGTGCCCAAAATAAAACTCATGTTGACTGTGTACAAAGCAACTGTATATCATGCATACTATCTCACTGTCCTATCTTAATTTCTTAAATGCAACTAATTTATATAGATGTTAAAGAAGTAAAATCTTGAATGAACAATTCCCTCCATGGCTTCATATTGGTTTTGCTGTTTTCATAGACCCATGAAGATCATTACTATTCTCATATCCCGGTGTCTATAATGTACACTCCTTTCTCAGGCAAAAATATTATAAATGACTTCTAATTCTGATTTAGTCATTAAGTTTAAACTTTAGTATCACTTCTTCAGGATGTTTTTCTTAGGGAATAGAAGAATGAAAACTAGCCAACTGACAGTTACTGAACTCTGACAACATGTCATGGGTAGATACTACTGTATGATTATCTCTAATTCAAACTAAGTAATAAAACCTGTTGTTCCTTGTAGTTGTAGAAAGTGGCAGGTAGGTCTTTTAAAGTGTGTTCTCATTTATAATACTTTCCTTCATGAGTGAGGAGCCAACTGTTTGTTTTACTTATCAGGGTGTTCAACTCTAGATTTGTCATAGTGAACATTCAATAAATATTTTAAATCACCATATAAATAAAATAAAAGCAAGCCTTATTTTAGTATGATAATATATTATGGGCTATGAAGTACGTTTATAACTGAAATTCACAAAAATGTATTGTTTCTTTGTGTCATAATAAAATAAGAGACTACCTGAAGTAGATCCTCATTTAGAACAAGCATGATTTAAAATAGGTAGGATAGAAGAGTAGTTAATGCCAGAAGATTCAGTAATCTGTCTATAATATAGTATAATATTATACATTATTGCTTTGAAAGATTTACTATATGAAAAATTTCAAAAATATTTCTATATATATTCGTTAACCAGGTTAATTGTCTGGTGTGATTTTATTGAACAATTTATTGCTTAAAAATTTTTTTGCTAAAGTAAGTATAAATCCATCACAGACACGAAGAAAGCAGAAATTCCACATATAAGGAGAAAGAAGGAATAAGTACACTAAATTTAATGCAGATATCCACAAATTTTGAAATTTGACTATATTTATTTCAAGGTATTATTTGCCTAAAAGTATTTAAAAACTAATAGCCAAAAAGTATTTAAAGTCTGTTTTAAAGTAATAAATAGAGAAGTCTTTTTTTTGTTTATTTATTTATTTATTTTTTGTGGGTTTTGGGTCACACCCGGCAGTGCTCAGGGGTTATTTCTGGCTCCAAGCTCAGAAACTGCTCCTGGCAGGCAGGCACGACCATATGGGACGCCGGGATTCAAACCCATGACCTCCTGTATGAAAGGCAAATGCCTTACCTCCATGCTATCTCTCCAGCCCCAGAGAAGTCTTAGATATTTTTAGAAAGTGTTTGTTTGGGAGATTTTATCCCCATTTTTGATGACATATCTGTATTTTCGGAAATTTTGTTTAAAAATATTAAGAACTTTTTCTTGAAATTGATGTCAAAGCAATATGCTTTAAAGCTTACTTCTGCTTGAATAATGTTGAGAGAAGAGAGAAAACGATGTGTTTCTATATCAACTTTTACACAGCTCTTTTTGTGAGATTTTATTCTTATGCATTACTTGGTTTCTAATAGTCTTACAATGTCTCTGTCAGTTAAAATATTTGGTTCTTTTTTATCCTGTCTCTATTATTTCTACATATCTATTGACACTTCCTATTTATACCTATGTGCATATTTAAAGGCAAACACATTTTAAACTATATGTTACTAAGAATAATTCTCTAGCTCAGCATTATGACAAGATTCTTTGTTTTGGAAGGAATGGTTGGGCCACATCCAGTGGAGTTCAGGGATTACTTCTGGCTATGCATTCAGGAATCACCCTTGGTGTCCTTTGGGAAACAAATAGAATGCAGGGGATGGATCTTGGATCAAGTTTGGCTGCTTGTGTGGCAAGTGACCTACATGCTGTACTATCTGGTTCCAGAATTACGGCAAGATTCTTTGGGTTTATAGTATTAAAAAGAATCAGAATTAATTCAGGAATGGGAAATATATAATACAGAAAGTAGTCAAAATTAAATATATAAAAAGTTTTATTTTATAAGAGAAGAGAGCATGATGTTTGAAGAAAGGGGAAACATTATGTGTTACACCGCAAGTCTATGTGTGAAGTATATATCAGTAAAAGTCACAAGGGGATGTGGAAAATATTAAGGAACAGAATAATGGAAAGAATCTAAGGAAATACCATTACTTATTAGAAGTTAGGTGAAGAAAGAACATCTAAGAAATGATCAGAAATTATATTTACTTTCCTGCTTTTGTTTATGTTCTCTGCCTCTTCTTAGTCAAGTGCTTTGTTTAGATTTACAAACCTTTTATGTCTAGCTATTTCCTAAAAATTCACACTAGCAACTCAATCTTTCTCACTGTATGACACTCTACCATTGTCATGAGTTACTAGTTTATGTCATGGTTCTATGCACTTGCTCTAACTTTTTAAGTTTGTTCTATATTTTTCCTTATTTGAGCTTAGTGATGCTGGGTATTTTAGAATTCAACTTACTAGCCTTTGTCTTCGAATATTTTCTATTAAATCGTTTACTCCTCCATACATTCACTTCAAACAGCATTTATGATTTGTATGTCCATTTACAAGATTATATTTATTTAACTATATTGACTTGGTAAAGGAAAATACTTAAAAATATTGAGGGAGTACTCCTTCAGTCTACCTCTTCTTCCTTGATCTCATGCTTTATTCAGAATTTCTTGAATTTTTATTCTGCTTTCCAGAAACAAGCAAGTCTATTATTTCTTATTTATAACCCAACAATATATGTGCTTCCTATATGAATCACTAATTATTTGATTGCTATAAATGTGCTTTTACAGTGACTTTTCTTCACTTTTGTTTCTTTAGATTGATAGATTTCAATAAAGTGATAGTCTTAAAAGATTACAATAATTTTTTAGTTTTGTTTTCATGTTTTTCATTCACTTACTTAAACATCTATTCATTACTTTTATTTATGCTTGGAACTTTTTTATGAACTTTTTTTTTTTGGTTTTTAATTTTTGGGCCACACCCGGCTGTGCTCAGGGGTTACTCC
This sequence comes from Suncus etruscus, assembly GCF_024139225.1. NCBI lineage: Eukaryota > Metazoa > Chordata > Mammalia > Eulipotyphla > Soricidae > Suncus > Suncus etruscus. Next base: position 25,022,139 of record NC_064863.1, read on the forward strand.
TGGCTGTCTGCTCAGAAATAGCTCCTGGCAGGCACGGGGGACCATATGGGACGCCGAGATTCGAACCAACCACCTTAGATCCTGGATCTGCTGCTTGCAAGGCAAACACCGCTGTGCTATCTCTCCGGCCCCCTTTTTATGAACGTTAATGTATATTTTAATTATCTTTTATTTTAAAGCTATTTCATTTAAAACAATGACATTACTCCACCAATGAGTCCTGGTGCCCACCCCGATATCTACCCCCTGCCAATCATATTATTACTTTGTGTCATTTTGGGGGATACATCTGGATCTGTTCAAGGCTTTCTCTAAGTTCTGTGCTCTAAGATCACTCTGTGATATATTGAATGATCTATGCTGAGGATGAAAGCCCTGTAGATTGTCTAAGCAGGCACTTTAAGCTGTCATATCCCTCTAGACCTGGAAGGCATTTTATTTTACTTCTTTAGTTTTATTATAGTAGTTTGAGTCCCATGCTTATAGCAATACTGTGTTGAGTAATTTATATATATGGATACCTAACTTTTACACCACAGATAAGCCCAAAATTCAGGATTCTTGCCTTTATGTTGCTTCTGGGCTACCTCTTTAGTTTAATCCACTCATTTTTCTCCTTTTCTGGCCTTTTCATTTCTGTTTTCTGAGAGTTTTTCCACTGTGATACCTTCCATTCCCTAGAGAGTTTATTCTATATTACACAGATTACTGAGAACACCCAATGTCTGTACTTCTGAATTACTTCACTTATTATGAGGTTCTCCAGTTCCATCTGAGAGAACTGCATAATAATATCCTTCTTGTAGCTTCATAGTATCCCATTGTGCATATATGCCACAACTTTATTATTCACTCATTTGTCTTTGGACAGATGGATTGTTCCCATGCCTGCCTTGAACGTAGGTTCAAGGCAATGAACATAGGTTTAAATATATCTTTTCAAATAAACGTTTTTGTTCTTCAGGGGTAGACACCATGTAGTGGAATCACTGGGGCATATGGGAGCTACTACTAAGAAGTGCTTTTGAGGAATCCATATTGTTTTTAAAAGGAACAATTAAACAACAGTCCCAGTAGCAATGCATGTTCTTTATGCATCACATTATGATCTACACATTATGACCTACACAGATTGTCCCTAGTCTTTTTGTCTATGGCATTATCACTATTGTGATGTTATACTTTATTAATATCTTCATTTTTATTCCTCTGATAACAATTGACAAAGAAGATTTTTTTCATATGCCTACTGGCCACCTTCAGATAACTGTTTTTGTTATATTTATTAAAAATCACAAACTCCTCTATAGTCTTGATTTATTTTAGTTGTTCTTTTCTGAGATACAGAACAACTCCATGTCATATTAAATTAATTTAAATTTCTTACAGCACTTTTTCTTATAGCATCATAAATGCATGTCTACTTCCTTGAAATGAAATCACCTTCTCTGCTTCTTTCATTGCTCACCTAGACATTCTCATGTTCTTCTTCTTAACCCAAAATTTATTCATGTTATTTTGTCATACACTAATAATTGTTAAACATCCATTCTATCCATATCAAAATGTTGTTAATGGGTCTTTTCCTTGAGTGAGAATTATTTTCTAAACAGAGCCTGTGGATAAATAGAATGCATTGAGTAAAATATTGCATTCATAGTTTTGTCACCTGAAAGTTTAGATGAGCATTTTCTGCTATAACTTTTGTATACTAATTGCTCCTATTAGTATTTTCTTGGCCACTGATCAGTTTGTGTGTATTTAAGTACATGTGTAATATTAAGCTTGAAATAAAGAATTCAAAGGTAAATCAGAAAAATTAGCATTTTTACTTAGCAGGTGTTTGTCCATAATTTTTTCTATTAATAAAATATGTAAATTAGTTATTTTTCTTATTTTTCATGTGAATCATTATTAATAATAAAAATAGTAGTAGCATAGTTAAACTTACATTTATTAAATATAAGCATGATTTGATTTGATATGATTATGTTATGTTTATACATCATGCTAATATGTAGTTGATCAAAGTCAAAAATGTTAATCTAGCAAAGGAGTCAGTACTGCTTTACCATATGAAAATAGAGTTGAAAAATGTTTACTCTAAGTTACTACAATTAAATATCTTTATAAAGTACATATTAAGGATAATAAAATTTGACGTATTTTGGTAAAAGTTGCCAAAAATACTCTTCCCTGTCTATAATTTCTCACAATAAACTAAATAATCCAGGCAGGTAGAAGTACTGAATTATTGTATATCTTGTGGAATTTAATTTGTGAGATGGGTATATTAATTCAAAAAACAACATAGTTGAGTATATTATTGGCTGGCTGCCACTTTTAAATGGCACCTAGTAAGGATATAGTGGAAGTTCCAAATATTATGCATTAAATCTAATGCAGTTATATCCTTTAAGAGTCTCAACATGTTCAATAATGCAGATTAAAATATTAAATGTTGGGGCCAGTGAGGTGGCGCTAGAGGTAAGGTGTCTGCCTTGCAAGCACTAGCCAAGGAAGGACTGTGGTTCGATCCCCCGGTGTCCCATATGGTCCCCCCAAGCCAGGGGCAATTTCTGAGCACTTAGCCAGGAGTAACCCCTGAGCATCAAATGGGTGTGTCCCAAAATATTAAATGTCACTTATATAGATAACAACATTGTCAATAATGATACCTGTGATTTAAACAAAACTGGATGAAATAAGACTGGAAAGTTAGACTTAGAAAATAAAGTATTGGGTCATTATTGTGTTATTTTTTACTAATTAAAATTTTTTATTTCACAAATGTCATATTTACATATGTGCCTATGTTGATGTCATAAAGGTCATATATTTCACAGATATAAAGATACATATATATGTCTACACATTATACTTTATAGTATCTATATTCTTCTGTATATGACAAATTGAAAATGAATAAGTATGTCTAAAATGGTAGCTAAATTCATATGTATGTATATTATGCATATTTTATAATATGTATGTGTGTATCATCAAATTTGTGTATATTTTAATGTTTTTAAAAGTTCAATCTTATTTCCTTTTGTAAGTCATATATACTAGAACAGCTAAAAAGTCTTTAAGATTTAAGAAAAGATTAGTTGCAAGTCATTTGAACAAGCAAAGAAAAATAATTACTAATTAAAGCTATATTTGCATGTTGGGGTCTTTCTGGAGTTCCTAGAGAGGACCTAGGGGGCTGTCCCGCAGTCATCACTCAAACTCAGTGGGCCAAAGCCTCCTTGGCAAGTCAGAGTCTTCACAGGTGAGAGTCCTGCAAAGCTTTGTGGGGAGAGAAAGAAGTCCTCATCCACAATGCCAAACAATACTCAGGCATGTAGCTGATGAAAAAAATTATTAGCAATAGTAAAAGTAAAAACTTGGATAACAGTAAACTTAGTAGGCGGCAGTATATATTTCTTGTGCAGATTGTTCAGAGTACTATTTTGCTTATGTATGTGATAACTGACTCCATTTTTATATAAAATATAATAAAATTATTAATCAAAATCACATTTAATCCTAAAATATGAGGAAATTTTGGCCATGTTTCGATTTCATAAAGGGACTATAAATTAAAAGATCAGTTATTCCTAAGTAATTGAAACTATAAAATCTTAATCCAATCAAATTATAAATGGATTAGTACTATAAAGTTAAAAATTTGATCTGGAAGAAGAATAATCTTACACTATGTTATATACTATCCTGAACAACACTACCTGAATTTATTCTAAATGACCATTGATACTATTAAATAATAATAAATGAAAATGTTATTAATGTATCTCATTTTCTTAAATATAAATCATAGAGTAAGCTTTTTTTTTTTTAAAACATTTGTTGTATTCAGGTCTTACTCCTAGCATTATATTTCTGTGAGTCACTTCTGTGGATTTTTGGTGAACAATATGCAGTGTCAGGGATCAAATAAGATTGACAAAGTGCAAAGCAAATAGAAACCCTTTTTATAACTCTAACCTTATTCAAAGTTTTAAATGAGGATTAAATGTGTTAACATTCCAAAGATTATTCAATCATCTCCAATATTATTAAGTACTTAATAATTTTAAGTATTATTTTGTCATTTTTATTATATTGTCATTATTATAACACAATTACCTTTAAGGACATAGTTGGCACTTTATTTTAAGAAATAGTCACTTGAATTTATGAAAGTAGGATATTTGGACTTGTCAACTTCTCATAGTTTCAAGTCTCTTTGAGAAATTGTTTTTATTATCAAATATCTGACTCTGCTCTTTTTCTGTCTCTTACTCTTTAATTTTTCTTGTCTTCTAAATACTTTATTCCTTATCATATATTTCAAAAATTCAGATTTTCAACATTTTGATAGATGCAGAGTAAATATTTAATTCATATATCAATAATTACTCATAGCATTATCACTTTTAGTTTAGTAAATACAAATCTCATGATTTCTTGCTTTTGCTATATTATCAAGACTTTGAATATCCAAAATGCTAATATTTGCCTGCTTTTAAAGGGGTTAGGTTATTTTCAGTAGTTTGGTATGATTATTTGTAACCTACAAAAGGAAAATATTCATGATACTATGACTCTTGGAATTTCCATGAGATGAATAACAATATTGCCAGATTATAAAGTAATCACAACAAAACTGAAATATAGAAAATCAAGACATTAATAAATAATTCAGCGAAAAATAATTAACTTTTATATAAAAAAGTTGTTTTCTTTTATTTCTAGGTTTCTTTGGCTGATCCAATAATTATTTCCATAGATATATTATCAAAGTATAAAAAAATAATTTCATATACATGGAAGACCTTGAGATGAGGATCATAGATAAAGAAAACACCATAGATACATATGGGACAAACTACTATATACTATTGTTTCCATAAATATTTTACTCAGAAATTGAGGACAAAATAAGAAGTTGGACTGAATAATTAATAAATATTTAACAAAGTCTATAAGTAGTCTTCTCAGTCCTTATTTCTCTAACTAGTGAAAAGGAAATTTGTCTGATATGGAGAAATGATATTTTTCTAGAATAAAGGAATGTTACAATGTTCTTAAATACTGATTTTTATTGGGGGGGCACACCAGGTGATTTTCAGCGGTTACTCCTGACTATGTGCTCAAAAACCACTCCTGGCTTTGAAGATTATATGGGATGCCAAGGATCTGAACAGATGTCCATCCTGGGTCAGCCTCATGCAAGGCAAACGCCTTACTGCTGTGCTATCACTCCTGCCCCTAAATACTAGTTGTTTTTAAGTATGGTAGTTTGTTCAAAATAATATATTTGCCAGGGTGTATTACTATAGGAAATGTGGTCTAAATCCAAATTGTGTTTTATTAACCGTATGAACACTATAGTATTTTACAGTTTTTATATAAACCCTCCATGTTTATAATGTAATAAAACAGATGTTATATATAGTTACACTATCATGTAAGGCTGGTCACTTTCTGTGCTATTTTATTTTTTAGCTTGATATCCACAATTTGAGTTTGTCTTTTCACATGCAGATACATACCAATAGAAGTATTTTTTATTATTTTGAACAAATTTTAAAGAAAAGTGACTATAAGCTACATTACTTTCATATGTACATTTTTAAAGTGAAGGTGTTTTTTAAATAATAGGCATATAATATTAAAAACATATATATATATATTTGGTTTTTGGCCCACACCCGGCAGTGCTCAGGGGTTACGCCTGGCTGTCTGCTCAGAAATAGCTCCTGGCAGGCACGGGGGACCATATGGGACACCAGGATTCGAACCAACCACCTTTGGTCCTGGATCGGCTGCTTGCAAGGCAAACGCCACTGTGCTATCTCTCCAGGCCCAGAACATATTTTTATTGCATTTTATTATAATGGAAGAATTATAGAGTGCATAGATTTTAATACTATTTCTTAAAAATTGCTTTCTAAAATAATATGTTTATCTTATGTATAATGACATTATTACTATGTAATTATTTTAAAGGACATATCTATCTTTTAAATTAATGAGGAAGTTGGATGATAAAGAATATTTTAAAATTATTTGAATCACTATTGATCCTTTGGCATTTATAATATATATGAGATCATCAAATTACTCAGAATATGTCAGATTTTTAAGAGAATGGTTGAGATGAAAACATTAGGCTAGTATTTGTAAATTTCTGTACATCATTTTTTGGATGTAGAATAAATGGAGTATTATTTAGTTTCCATGGAAGTTGTAGTTAATCATTTGGCAAATATAATTATTAATTTCTAGATTTATGCTTATTATATCAAATTTTTCTTAAGAGTACACATTGTTCTTCAATTTCTTTATAAATTTATTGAAAGAAAATAAATTCCATAGTTGACATAAGTGATCATAATGCATTTGTTTCAGGCTGACAAAAAGTGAAATTATTCAAGCATAGAAAAAAATAGATAATTAAATAAAAAGATGGAAAAAGAAGGGGAGAGAGTTTATTAGCAGTTATATTTGTGAAAAGTATTGAATCACCAATAAAGAAGGTTTAGTATACTCCCCCCTCCCTTTCTTTTTGAGATGGGAGATACACTAAAAGAGAAAAAAATGTGTGTTGGGGGGTAGGTGTCATTTGTATAGGCACAGCAAAATATGGAAGGAGTAGAAAGGAAAGATTTTAGGCCTAAAAAAAAAACAGGGAGATCTTACCCTTGAGGTATTTTGGCATGAGACCAACTCAAGGCTCCAGGCATACTAGGTTGTCCAACACCATAGCCATTCTTGATGGTCAGTTCTTCACCATTGCAATTGTTGCTTTCAGGTAGCTCAAGTTATAGATCCTGGTTTCTGTATAGGAGCTATGTTGAAGACAGGTGTTGTGGAGTGTCTTCTGGTTCCATCTACCATCAGTTAGCATGGCAGAGAATCCTACCCTAAAAGCAGACTGTTGCTGTTGCCCGGTTGTCAGGGTGACAAAAGAACTGTCTTTGGAGTGAGTCACTGTCATGGAGGTGGTGAGACCTTCCTTGGTAGAATTTGTTCCTGGTGCTGATGTAGGAAACCATGTTTGTTTCCATAAGTGGTGTCCATGGTTCAGGAATGAGTTGTCATTGTCCAATCAACTGGAGGCTAGGGCAAGTCACATGCCACGTGTTTAGGATGTAAGGTCCCACTGCAGTATAAAAACTTTTTGTTCCTTTCTTTATTAGATAAGAACTTGTTTGAATCTGTTATTTTTTTTTTTTCATTTTAATGTGCTTATGCAAAAAGGGATAATGCCAGAGGATATTACTAGTGTGTGTGTGGGGAGGGGCAAGGTGTCAAGACCAAAAGTCCCCGGAACTTTTGCTTATATAAACTCTGAACAGAGACTTGTCTACTAGTATTTCATAGTGAAGAAATCCCAAGGGTGTGGGAAGTTATCGATGCATAAGGAGATATTCTATAATGAATATTATATTTCATAATTTGCCTATTAAAGGAGTATATCTAAAATATTTAAAGAGAATTTATAGGTCCTCTTTGAATTTTTTGAAATATGCTGGGAAGTGGTAAGTTCTGGGGCACAGTTTCAACCTGTGATTTGGTTTTGTAAAATCTAGAAAAAATGGCTTCCAACATTCCCATATCAGGAAATGTCCTCAAGTGGGGGATTTCTCATGAACCAAATATTTTAGCAAGCATTATTTCATGGTGAAAAGAGGTGAAGCAAGAGGAGCCACCAAGAACAATTCAATTGCAGCAGACTATTAATTTATTCTCATACTGGAATCTATCTTTGAACTTTGGGTGCTGTTCTTCAATTTTTAATCTCACATTTCTGTGAAAAATACTTTTTTATTAAATATCATTTTTATTTTAATCATAGTGGCTTACATATCATTGACAATAATATTTTAGATACATATTAACATAAAATCAGGGGAATTCCCATCACCGAATTGTCCTCCCTCCACCTCCGTTCCAGTCCTTCTTCCCATATCCTCTTTCCTTACCCCTGGGGCTTCTAGAATAAGTGGTCCCCTCTGTGCCAAGCTTACTACTTAGTGGTCTTGAACCCATTTGGTCTTGGTACCTCCCATATTCCCCCCACCAATTGGGAGGCGAGACTAGATAGTTCAAATTATGCAGTTCTGTTTGAAGAAGAGAAAAGTAATAACCTGGAGGGAAAAAAAGAAAAAAAGAATCAAATACTCCGGAAATGGGTGGAGTTCTTCTAGAGGCTTTCATCCTTGGTTTGAGAGACGAAGGGGAGAAAGAAAAATATTTTTATATATTTCATGTTCTTTATTCTACCAATTAAAAAAACATGGAGATACCTTGGCTTTTTTCTGCTATTTTTCTTTACTATTTTTGCCATGCTAAGCAGTGTTCAGGGTTTACTTTTGACTTTATGCTCAGAGATCATCCTGGCCATGCTTGGGAGACCATGTGCTGTGTTAGGGATTGAACCAGGGCTAAGCACATGCAAGGATATAGCTTAACCAAAAGTTGATTAGTCCCCATTATCTTGTCTTTTTAAATGTATTCATCAGGGGGCTTGAGAGACAGCATGGAGGTAGGGCATTTGCCTTGCATGCAGAAGGACAGTGGTTCAAATCCTGGCATCCCATATGCTTCCCGGAGCCTGCCAGGAGCGATTTCTGAGTGTAACCCCTGAGCATCACCGGGTATGACCCAAAAACAAAATAAAACAAAACAAAAATGTATTCATCAACTTGACAGCATTCCAATGAAGTGCTTCAATAGGCATCTATACAAATAGAAATCAATGTACGATGGCAAAGAGTAGGCACAATTATTAGCAGTCTGTGAAAAAGATTCTTTTTATTTTTTTGTTTTTTTTTTTTTTTTTGTTTTTTTTTTTTGGCCCACACCTGGCGGTGCTCAGGGGTTACTCCTGGCTTTCTGCTCAGAAATAGCTCCTGGCAGGCACAGGGGACCATATGGGACACCGGGATTCGAACCAACCACCTTTGGTCCTGGATCGGCTGCTTGCAAGGCAAACACCGCTGTGCTATCTCTCCGGGCCCTCTTTTTATTTTTTTGAAAAAGATTCTTTTAGACAAATCTTTCTTCTGGGAAAGGAAAGTGTGCTTACTTTGTAAACTACAAAACTAGTGCTGATCAAAAAATTCCAAAGTGATTGGTTAAATCTCAGTTTTGGATTACATTATTTATTTAAAAAAATAGAGGGAGGTATTGAAGAGAGAGTTATAAGATCAGAGGTGATAAAAGGACGATGTGCTTGATCATGGACACTTCAATGCTGGTTAAAACATAATTTTGTACATAAAACTTACACAGTCAACCTCCTTTTAACCATATTACATCAATAGTGATATATTTAATGAAAACTATGTAAAATAAAATGACACATTGAGAATATGCTATAATTGGAATTAGTTTAGTTATTATGTTTCACTAATGTATGAGCTTCTTTTTGAGGGGGAGCTGTTGCATTTTTCTTTAATTTTTTAAATTATGCCAACATCACTAGTTGGGACACTGATACATTTTTTGTTTGTAAGAATACATGTAACAGGGGCTGGAGCAATAGCACAGCAGTAAGGCATTTGCCTTGCACATGGCAGAACCAGGATGGATGTTGCTTGGTCCATATGGTACCCCCTAGCCAGAAGTGATTTCTGGGCGCATAGCGAGGAGTAACCCCTGATCCTCACAGGGTGTAGCCCAAAATCCAACAAATAAATAAAAAAATAAAAACAAAGAAAACATGTGACACATTTATCAAGTCTTTGCTAATCATTTTCATCTGATACATGATAGTATTATGTTGAAATATCCTGAGAGTGCAGGGGCTCTAGTAAATATTCTAAGAGTTTTCTAGCTATATAGCTAGTTTTCCTTCACATTTCACTTATATTTACTGAGAAAAAAAATATCTCAGTCTTAAACATTTAAGCATCATGGGTGTAACTGTTTTTGTAAAAAATATCCATGATTTACTTTAAAGTAGCGACATGCTCCCCAAATAGAACAAACATTTTTTTTCTCTATAGCACATATGTTAACATCCTAAGATTGCCACATTTGAGAAAGATCACATGATGATAATTTAAACACTGAAATCTAAACTTATCTAATCTGGATGACTCTAATTCTCCATGTTCTGAATCACAAATTAAATTATGACACTCTCTAAAATGTTTGATGCAAGGCCAATATGACTCTTATAATTGCTCATTATCACTGCTTAGTTTTTCCACTGAAGTGGAAGCATCACATTAAACAGTTCCAATATAATGAGTCTTTTAGTCAAGGATTAATGTACAACAATGTAAAAAATCACACATTTGTTGCATAAGAGATGGCCCAGGTGTAGGAATATTAATATGGTTATTGGTGATCATCTCCATTATTTTTCACTTTTGGTGGTTGGAAGGCATCCTTAACCATGCTTATGGTTTATTCCTGTCAGAAGATTATATGTAGTGTCAGAGACTGATCTCAGACCAGTGGACTGCAAGGAAAGTGCTTTTCCACTTGTACTCCCCCTCAAGCTTCAATACATATATCTTGAAAATATATATAATACCATATATAAATTAAACATTTACATTAAACATTCTCCTGAGTCAGAGTGATAGCACAGCAGTAGAGTGTTTGCCTTCCACACAGCCAATCCAGAGTGGACTGAGGTTCAAAGCTGGCATCCCATATGGTCCCTCAAACCAGGAGATATTTCTGAGCACATAACCAGGAGTAACCTCTGAGTGTCACTGTGTGTTTGCTCAAAATCTAAAAGAAAAAAAACTCCTTAAATACAAGTTTCTGAACAGAAAAACTAATGAAATTCATTATATTATAACTTTAACAGATTAAAAGGTTAAATTAATTTTGTTCTTGGTACTGTTACACTAACATCTTGAAAACATTTGTTTATTACTACAAAAGGCATTTGATTCATATAAAGCTAAATTTAAAAACAAATTGAATAATACATTAAATCACATAATTTTAATTAAATAGATAAGACACATGATTTTTCTTTTTTTTCTGATAATATCTTTATTTAAACATCATGGTTACAAACATGCTTTTAATTGGACTTCAGCCATAAAATGCACAAATGAACCCTTCACCAGTACAACCTTCCCACCACAATTGTCCCCCAACTCCCTACCCACCCCTGCCTATCTTTTATTTATCTCACTCACTATCATTTTTATGGTAGTTATTAGTGTAGAAAGTTCTGTCACTGCACTCACCACTCTGTGGTAAGTTTCATATTGTGGACTGGTCCTTCTGGTCCTTCTGACTTATCTCTTTTGTCTCAGGATATTATTACTCTCTCTTATTGTCTTAAATCCCACAGATGAATAAGACTATTCAGTTTCTTGCTCTCCCTATGATTTATTTAACTCAACATAATAGTTTATCTGTCCTTTTATGTGTAGGAAAAGTTCATGATTTCTATTATTTCCTGACAACTGCATAGTATTCCATTATGCATATGTGCCGCAGTTTCTTTAGGCACTCATCTGTTGTTGGACCTCTCAGTTGTTTCCAAATTCTGATTATCATAAATAATGTTGCAATGGCATTTTTGTATTGTGTTATTGTGTTCCTAGGATATATCCCTAGGAATAGTATTGCTGGATCATATGAGATCTCAATTTCCAGTTTTTTGAAGAATATTGATATTGTAATCCATAAAGGCTAGACAATATGGCATATCCACCAGCAGTTCCTTTGTCCCCACGTCCCCATCAGCACTGATTAGTCTTGTTCTTTGTGATATGAGCCAGTTTCTGTGGCGTGAGATGATATCTTGTCAGAGCTGAGCTGCCAGAGTGGGCCCGTGCAGCTGGTGTCCATGTAGCCTTGAAGGCAGTCTCTGAAAAAGATCACATTTTTATTTATTGGAGGCATCTAGGGGCCTATATCAGACCCTAAACCAGGAAAGAGATATAGAGGGAGAGAGAGAGCTGGGTTTGGGACCAGGGTAAGATTAGATTTAGGGCTAGTAAAGCAAAAGGATACAGCTAAAAATTGCCAAAGATCTGTCCAAAATCAAGGAGAAAGCGCTACTCAGGGATAGAAGCAGTTAAAACCACTTGCTCTTCTAACTTTCTCTTCGAATTGCCAACAAAATTTCCTCCCCAAACTTCCTGTCGATTTGCATAACTCCAGGCTGATCATTATTTAAAACTTCCAAACATCTGAGTATTCTATCATGAACGGATTCATTTTTGAGACATTAAATATGCTCACTGTTATTTTGAACACATCATGGTTATCACTGATTCAACCTAGTTTAATTCCTTCACCCGGTTTTCATTAATGTTATTTTACAAAGAGAATATACTGATAGTATACATGATTCCATATGCAAAATAAAAATATTAAATAGTTTTCACATCAGGACCCCTTTCCACTGATGATTCTCTGAAGTGCATAACCCTCTTTATTCAGATATTAAAATTATTTGAGCCCTACAAATAATCTGTGAGGTAAGATTTTATACATTTATCTGAGGAGACATGTGAGCCTCATGAGTTTGTTTCCTTTTGATAACATTATCATTGCTGTAATTGTTGTCAAATTTATTCATTTTTTTCTCTATAAGGCATCACAGTAACCAGGAGTTTAATGTTGCCCTAAGAGAGGAAAATGAACTATTACTCTTTTCTTTTTATTATTGGGTCCCTACTATCACACTACACAACGTATCTGATGATAAAATTTTACTCCATTCATTTCTGAATTCAATAGATAAAGGTAAGGATCCGGTTATCAATCATTAGTTTCTCAAATGGCAACAGATGCCAAGGATCTCCAGTTCAGTTCACTTATCAACTCCTTAAAAAAATTAGATGTTCATCACTCCTTAACAAAATTTTGGATGCAATGCCATGGTGGAAATGAATTTTCGTGGTTAGTAAGTGATATAAGGGTGTGACGTTCATCATAACTTCTTTCACAGAAGCTTACCTTCAAAATATGTGCTCATTATCAATTTTTAGGATCAAACATTATCTCTGTTTTCTGGTTTGGGTTTTTAGATATTTTTGTTTGAGGGCTACGTGTGGTAGTTCTCATGGCTTACACCCAGCTCTGCACCTTGGTGGGGATCAGATGACCATATGGGGTGTCAAGGATAGATAAACAGTCTGCCATCTCAAGGCAAACACCAGGATGACTCTACTATACAAGCTAGACAACAGCAACAACAACTAAGGGTAAAATTTTATGGAGAAGGCATATAAATATTTTGACCAATTTTGATAGACTGTTGAAAAGGATAATTATAAACTATGATCTTACATTGTATGGAGTAGAAAAATCTTTATAATTTATCTTACAAAATTGGTATGTGTGGAGGAGGATGGTTTGTCAACTGGTAATGAATTTCTCCTTTTGTGGAATATGCTCTGTTTTGTTTTAGAGCACCACCCCAGTGATATTCAGTGTTTAATCTTGATTCTGAATTCAAATATTATCCTTGCTCTACTTAGGCAGACCATATGGGATGCTAGGGATACAATTCAGGTTGTCTGCATTCAAGGGAAGTGTATTTTTTTTTATTATTAATAATTTTTATTTTGACCAAAGTGGATTACAAATCATTCACAGTAATATTGTAGGCACATAGTGACATTGAATAAGGGGAATTCCCACCACCAGTATTGTCCTCCCTCCACCCCTGTTCCCAGCATGCATCCCATATCGCCCCTGCTTTGCCCCCAGGGATGCTAGTAAAAGTGATCCCTTCTGTGTCTAGCTTGTTGTAGATTGAGTATCAATGTGTTGTAGTTGGCTTTGGGTTTGGTGTTTAAGTCTGATCATTTTTATTTCTACTCAATATTCATACGACTGTTTGGTCTTGGTACCCTCCATTAATTGCCCCTCGATTTGTGAGGCAGAACAAGATGGTTCAAGTTATGTGGTTCTGTTTGAAGGAAAAAGAAAAGAAAAGAAAAGAAAAGAAAAGAAAAGAAAGAAAAGAAAAGAAAAGAAAAGAAAAGAAAAGAAAAGAAAAGAAAAGAAAAGAAAAAGGGGGACAAAAATTCAAATAAGCAACAAACAGGAGAACTCCCTTCTAGAGACTATAAAAATCGGTTTAAGAAAAGAGAGGGAAAAAAGAAGAAAAACATAAAAATATTATAAAAAATTTTTAACCCAAAACAAAAAGAAAAAACCAACCAACAAACAAAAAGCCTTGAAAAGAACCACAGCAATAAAGACAACAACTGAACACTAACTACACTCCCCCCAAAAAAAGACGAACTCATGCACTGGGAATGAGAGAGAGAGAGAGAGAGAGAGAGAGAGAGAGAGAGAGAGAGAGAGAGAGAGAGAGAGGAAAATAACAAAAAAAAAACCAAGCAACTGTGTTACTTTTAATTACATTAATTTACCCTAAATTTCACTGCAGGTTCATTAGTTGTTTTTACTTCTACTTATAAAGTGTACCAATTTTTATTCTATTTAATTATTTTAGGTTAATACAGGTTGCTTTACATTTTTCTAATATTTAGTTTGTTGAATGAGGGATTTGAGCATGCAGAGCTGATTTCTGGGTGTATTTAAGCATCTTTACTTGTTGGGCTCAGGGAATCATATTAAACTCAATTTTATAAGAATTTAAAAACAACTTGAAAGATATTCTCCAATGAATACCTATCAAATTCTACAAATAGTTCAGGCTAAACCATATCGATTTGAAGATTCAATCCTAGTAGTGAACTCTGGTAGTCTGCATGCAATACAATGCCCCACATATTGTACTTTTCTCTTTAGTCACTCTTCTAGTTTTGGAGAAATTTATTTTGCTCTCAAAAATTTATCTGCAATTTTGCCTACACTTAAAAGTTTCACTTTAGTTAATCCTTGACCAGCTAAGGTAGCAGTTACCATATTCCTTGACAAGAGAACTTAATTACTTTGAATTTAATTTTGCTTTCATTTCTCATTTCTATCAGAGAAGCATAAATACCTGCCTGTAGGTCTCTTAAAAATTTCTCCTTAAGGATTACTTTTACTAAGTATGAAAAAGTATTATACAAAGAATTATTAATTTAGTAAACTTAAGATACCTAAATTAGGCACATAGTAAGAACTCGAGGTATTTTCTTAAACAAATATGTACACGTTTTTCTAAATATATGTTCTTATACAGTAATAAATAATAGATTAAACATTAATTTAACAGAAAACAGGAATAATACCAAATATTACAAAGCAATGAAACCTGGGCCTGGAGAGTTAGTACAGCAGTAGAGTGTTTGCCTTACAAGCAGCTGACTCAAGAGGGACCTGGGTTCAATTCCATTGTCCCAAATGGTCCCCCCAAGCCAGGAGCGATTTCTGTGCGCATAGCTAGGAGTAACTCCTGAGCGTCACCGGGTGTGAACACGACAAAAAAAAAAAAAAGAAGAATACAAATAAAACCATTATTTGCTTAATTATGTTGATTTTAAAATCACATTCTAGGGGTCAGAGCAATGTCTCGGCAGAGGGCTGACCCATGATGGATCACAGTTCTATTCCCTGGTGTCCCATATAGTCCATCAAGCCAGGAGCGACTTCTGAGTGCATAGCCAGGAGTAACCCCTGTGATTCACCGGGTGAGGCCCAAAAATTTAAAAAAATGAATAAAGAAAATAATAAAGAAAATAAAATTACATTCTATTTCATTATGCTATTCCACAAAAATGTAAATGTTGCCAAAGATACATTAAAAATGAATATTTTTTATGTTGGAGAGATAGGTGTCATATTCAGAGCTTATCAGAGATTTTAGACTCTTTGCAAACATATCACTTCTAACAGTTCTTGGAGAAAAAAAGTTGTCGTTATATGATGTGTTGGAGACCTAAGGTACATAAAAAGGCAAATGTTCTAATTATTCCACCACATAAAAAGGCAAATATTCTAACTATTCTACCACCAGAAAATTATCCCAATTGGTATGTACCTACACCTTTTTTAAATATCTTTTGAAAAATGCAATTAAAAATAAATACATATGTAAATGAGCACCATGTAGAAATAAGAATCTTGGATCCTTTCCAAAATATTATTTACTCCATGTGATGATGATTGCAAACACTGACTACAAACAGCTCAGTTTTATAGTAATAAGTAATTGTATTTAATGTATTATTACATTGTGCTATATCATTTTAACCATGTTCAGCGCAATGCTTAGTTTAAGTCTCAGAGCAAGAGAGTGAGTTATGTACATATAATTTTCATGTTAGAGGTGAAACAGGAGAAAAAAGAGGCTCATATTTCCATAAGAAAAGTATATGAATGTTAGAACTCAAGTTCAGTTTTTTCTAAGTTGTAAAATGTATGGTGAAAAATGTATTACTATCTAATTTCTTACTAACTTTCCTTATCTGAATCTTCTCTGTAAATAGTAAAATCAAATAGTAACTTGTATATTTTATGATCTCTTGTTTTAAATTGAATGCAAGTCTCAGGTGTATTCTATTTGAAAGAGAAATGTATAAAGCATATGACTATCAATGCTGATATTATAAAACTCTTCCAGGGTTCTTAAATCACTCCACTTATCTTTTAAAAAATAACTAAAGAAACAACCAATTCTTTAAAAAGTCAGATTCTTATTTCCATCACTTATTAGCAGACAACATTTTTGCTTAATTAGTAATCATCAGAAATCTGAAAACCCTTGAATTCAGTAAAATATGGAAAATATGTTCATCTTATTTTTTTTCTCTAGAGACACACAATGAGGTGATAAGTGCTTACTCATTGAAGCCAGTTACAGAGAAAAATTACTTACAAATTATACTCTCTGTCCAAATACTGACATTTAGTTGAATAAAATTTCCAATTTTTATGAGTTTATTATTTTTATTTTTCAAAGAAATAAGTGAATATATAGAAACAAGAATTAAAAGCAATGTAACTTTCTTAAGCTATACTTAACCATTACTTCATCAACAGATTTGACTTTAGCTTTCAGAAAGTGATGTGTTGAGATTTCTAAAAAAAAAAAAAAAAACTATAGACAATTCAATAGATAGTTTTTAAAAAGAATGAAAAAAATCAACTTCCTATTCCTTCAATTTCCAAAAGAAATGGTAGAAAGCATTCTTCAATCACAAATCTCTAGCTCTGCATTCTTCCAATAAAAATGATTTTTCTATTTCTTACCATTAATCTTTCAACCTACTGTTCAAAACAAAAATTATTCTTCCATCTTGTCATGAATCTGTCAAAGGAACTGCTTCCAACAAAATTGACTTCTCTAATTTATGTTTCTTTTGCTGAATCTCTCATGCTGGTGTTCCCAATTTAAAAAGCAAAAAAAAAAGTATTTTATATTTTTCAGATTTTTGTGTCATGGAAAAAATGTTTTTATTTTAATTAAATTTCCTTTAGTAAAATATTTTTAGATAAATCATGTATTTTCAATAAATAATTTCCCCCATTAAAATACATGTTTTAATAAAGTATTATAATACATAATAATTTTATAATATACAAAATATGCATTTTAAGCAGCTAAAGATTGGAAAAAGTATGATATAGGTTAATTTTGTATCTTGTTTTATATTAATTTATTCCAGAATATTTCCATTTTAGCAAGATATATGTATGATATAAATCATCTGTGAAATTTCTTCACTTCACATTTTTCTTTATTTTTCCTCTTAAGGAAAATGGATGGTTGCAGAGAAGATGAATGCTGCCTTTTAAATGAATTTTAGTGACATATACCATATCTGTGACACTATATCCATCCACTCAGTTCTTTCTGAGGGCAAGCATAGCTATTGTTCTAAATACCAATGCAATGATGTGACTGCACCTAACCAGGCTGGTTTGCTGCTTGGAGGCCAATTACTTAAGGGACATGTTTGATGTAAAATAAGATCAGTAGTCAGTTAGGTACTAGAAATCTGAGAGGTGGTTGAATTCTTGTACTCAAAATTTTATCTTGTGTTCATGATCACAAGAACAAAAATAGAGTTTTTGTTTGCTTATTTTTAATTTTAAAAAAAAGTAAACAGGGAAGAAAGGGTATATTTTAGATTAGTGGCTCCCAATAAATCATAGCTCTATAATATCAGATCCTCTAAATATTATAGCTCTTCTGTTTGTTAAGTTAGGAAACCCTTCTAAACTAATCTGCTGAAACATATCTCATGTTTCCTATGAACCAAATCTAAATAAAAAGTGAGGAACTTGACTAATACTTATGTTTTTTTGTAGAGTAGAGAATAAGACAAATATCTTCTGTCTAGGAGTTTGATGCTCCTGATTTGAGGGCTTATTTTAACAAATTGTTTATCAAGATGTCCTGGGTTAAGTTTTTCAAACCATCATATAAAATAGATTCAATTGTACAGAGGAGATTTAAAGTCAGTTACTCTAAAAAAAAAAAAAAGAAAGAAAAACATTGAAATAATTAAAATAATGTGAAATCAAAGTGATAGTATGGTAGGTTGGGCAATTACCTTGCACGAGGCCAACTGAGATTTAATTTACCATTTGGTCCCATTAGAAACACCAGGAGTGATTCCTGATTAAAGAACTAGAGAACATTGAACCTTGTCAGATTTGACTCCAAAATGAACAAACAAAAAGAAATGAATAATGATCATTATCTCAGAGTAAAATTATAAAAAAGTATATTAATGATAAGTAAAGAGAGCATTTTATTTCTGAATTTCATTTCTATAATTTACTTTATCATATCAAAAATTTTTGCTTGGGCTGGAGAGATAGCATGGAGGTAAGGTGTTTGCCTTGCATGCAGAAGGATGGCGGTTCGAATCCCAGCATCCCATATGGTCCCTCAGGACCATATGCCAGGAGCTATTTCTGAGCATAGAGCCAAGAATAACCACTGAGTGCTGCCAGGTATGACCCAAAAAACAAAAAAAAATATTTTTTTTTTGCTTAAGGGTTTCAAAGTGTGGCAGATATGTATTCTGTGTCATTCACACACAAGAACTGGAAAATATACACATTAGTGACAGAAAATCCTGTTTACTTGGTGAATGAATGCTGTCCAAATGGAATTGGATATTAGACACTTCTTGCCAATTTTTCCTAGTTTTTCTGTAGAGAAGAGAGCAACCCTTGTGAATCCCACACATTTTAGCATAATACCCCTATTGGAAACTATCCTCTTAACAAAATATTAAAAGCCAGAATATCCTCTGGGAATATCATCTTTATTGTAGACATTTAGGTCTGCAAATATGTTTCCAGGTAGGGGTAGGAAAAAACAAATTTGGTTTATACATGATCTGCAAATGTGAATCCAGACAGCATAGATTATCCTGATCAACCTATTCATCATAGGCAATTGTTAATTTTTTTATCACTACATGGACAGGTATTCTAAATGTACCTGTTAACGAGACCATAATTTAATACAGAAGTAGGATGCTTACCTTGAATGTAGCAGACCTAGTTCATTGCCTGGCATCTTATATGGTCCCCAAGCACTATTGGAGTGATCTTCCTGTATGCAGAGCTAGGATAAGCCCTGACTACACCAGAAGTGACTCTCGAACAAAACAAAACATCTACCTATTACAACCTACCTACTAAATAGGTAGAAGTAATCTAAATATTACTTCATAATGTGTCTGCTAACTATTTTTGGGAGGGGCACACCTGGTGACGCTCAGGGGGTTACTCCTGGATATGAACTCAGAAATTGCTCCTATCTTGGGGGACCATATGGGACGCCGGGGATTGAACCCAGTTCTGTTCTGGGTCAGCTGCATGCAAGTCAAACGCTCTACTGCTGTGTTATCTCTCAAACCTTTGTGTCTACTAAGTCGATTGTACCTGCCAAATGTCCTTAATGTATCTGTTAAAATGTGTATCTGAAGCCAGGAGTCCAAGTGGAGAATTATAAATAATACATTTATCTCCTTTGGTGTTCTTGTAACGTAGACAAGCCACAGAGTAAATCTTTCTTATTATTTGTGACAAATCTGCTTGACATATTTCAAATGTGCAGATTTAAGTGACTTTCTCATGGTAGATTTCAAAATATATTATAGATAAAATCATACTATTTCCACAAAAGACTGGACATTGGCATATGCTTCTTAAGTAATGATGTGGCCATTTAAGTCATTGTCATATAATTTATTCTTCAGGTATTTGGTAAACCTGTTAACCACTACTCAAATAAAAATGTTTCCATGGTGTGAAGGCCTAATTAAAATTTACTAAATACACATGGTATTGCTGTTGTGTTAGAAAATATTTAAATGCCTAGAAATAAGCACTAAATACAGTTCCCATTCTTGAACTGCTTGATGAATATTTTTACAAATGTGTGTTGTATTTAAAAGATTGCATAATTATTTTTTACTGAAGTGTTTTTATTGCTGTGTTTTATTATATATGTATAGAAAGAATGTTTTGTATTCAAGATGAGAAAATTAAAAAAATATGAGTGCAGATTTTGTACATCTCAAAAGGGAAAAATCATTTATTTGAATTAAGTTATACTAAAATCAATAACTGATGAATATTTACCTCCAAAAGCTGTATGAATTGCTGTACTTTGGGTCATTATATTTTCCTTTCAAACTCTACATCAATACAGATAGTTTAAGAATAAAATATTTTGAATACTTATGTCTTTCTAATGCTATGCCTAGATAATGCTAGGAGATATTTGTCAATGTGTCTATTTGTAAAGAGTTGTTCTTTGGGTGTTGGTGTTTTCCCAGAGAAAAAGGAGTATCCCAGATACCCTATCTGGGGAGGTCATGAGAAGCTGATCCGGTAATAATTCCCCGCAATAAGTAATCCACACACATATGGAGGTTATAGCAGACAAGATAACTCACACTGCAAGCTTTTCACCCACAAGCCAATCACTCCGCCTCATGGAACAAGCCTAGATGGCATCCAACTCTTAAGCTCTCCTGACTCGCACTTATTGAGAATCCAAATAAAGTGCCTCCAAAGGTGGAGGGGAAAAGCCAGATGAAAAGCAATGGATGAGAATCCAAATAAAGTGCCTCCAAAGGTGGAGGGGAAAAGCCAGATGAAAAGCAATGGGAAAACAAGATCAACAGAAAACAATTAAGATATAAATGGTAACTATTTCAAAGGCTTCAATCTACCTCACATTTCCCACTTTCTAATTCTTTAAAAATTATAACAAACTAGATAATAAGCAATAGGTCCTGAAAAGATATGGGGAAAAAACTAAAGTAAATGAATAGCAACAATTTGTATAGGTGCATCAAAAGGAAAACATAAAGATAAAACTGTAGGCCTAAAAACAGGGTGTTCTTACCCATAAACATGAGTCAAGGAAGCCAATACAGGCTCCAGACAAGATTTTTTCATAATCCCCAATATACATTCTGTAAAGTTCTCAAAAAGTCTTTCTTTATAGAGCAATTTTTTTTTCTTTTTGGTCTACACCCAGTGACACTCAGGTGTTACTTCTGGTTATGAGCTCAGAAATCATTCGTGGGTTGGGATACACATATACCTTGTGCTGATAAAATACTTAATGTAAGACAGGGCAGTATAATAATACATATAATCATAATGAATTATACATATACTTGTACTGAATTATATTCATAGGGAAGCTAATATAAGAGATTATGTTACGATGCATACTTTATTGCATCATTAAATTCAAGTAAATAGAGAACTTTTACATTGCATGATACACATTGGGACACAATTAAACAAGAATATAAACTCAGAATCATTGAAATATCTTTATTAGCTAACCTTAATCAGTTGTATACTACCACAAGACTGGCTCCATTTATGCATCTCTTTCTCTATACAAGCAATTTGATTTGTTTTTTGGTGAAGCAAGATATTTTTAATTATATTTCTGCTTGTTTTCAATAATTTAAGCCAATTGTTGTTAACATGTTTGTAATTTGGTTTCAGCCATAAAATGCACACACCTCTAAACCATTGCTACTTTCCCAACACCATTGTCTTCCCACTTCCTACCTCCCCTCAACCCTTGCTTGTCTTCAAGACAGGAAATTGCATTTGTCTCTCTATCATTGTCATGGTAGCTGTTAGCGTAGTTATTTCTCTTACTGCTCTTTCCACTCTTTGTGATAAGCTTTTTATCTCGGGCTAGTCCTTCCATTTCTCATTTCTATTATATTTGTGTGTTATTATACTCTCTTTTATTTTTTTAAATACCACATATGTCTGATATTATTCTAAGCTTATTAAAACTCCCTCTGACTTATTTCACTCAACATAATAGTCTCCAAATTCATCCATCTATAAGATAATTTTGTGATTTCATTTCTTCTAACAATTGCATAGTATTCAATTGTAGATGCACCATAGTTTCTTCAGCCTCTCATATGCAGCTGTTGACATCTAAGTTGTTTCCAAATTCTGGCTATTATAAACAGTGGTGCTATGAACATAGAAATACAGAGGGCATTATTATATTGTGTTTTAGTGATCCAAAAGTATATCCCTAGAAGTGGTATGGCTGAATCATATGGGAGCTCAATATACAGTTTTTTAAGGAATATCCATATTGTTTTCCAAAAAATGCTGGACTAGATGGCATTCACATCAGCAGTGAATGAGAGTTCCTTTTTCCTCACATACCCACCAGCGCTGTTCTTTCTTGTTCTTTGGATGTGTGCTAGTCTCTGTGGCATGAGATAGTTTCGCATTGTTGTTTTGATTTGCATCTCCTTGATGATTAGTGGTGTGGAGCTTTTTTTCATGTGCCTTTAAGCCATGTGTATTTCTTCCTTGAGGAAATGTCTGTACATTTCTTCTCCCCAATTTTTTTTTTTGCCATAATAGTGATGGTCAGGGGTTACTTCCTGGCTATGCACTCAGAAATCGATCCTGGCTTAGGGGACCATATGGGTCAACTGGGGATCGAACCACAGTCTGTCCCCAGCAAGGCAGATGCCTTACTGCTCCACGCCACCACTCTGGTCCCTCTTCTTCCCATTTTGATGGGTTTATGGGGTTAGACATTTTTTAATAGAACTTATATAGAGAGAAGTGAGGGAATAGAAGGAAATGTACTTGTTAAAGAAAGAACACAGACTTTTCTAGAGTAGAAATAGAAGTGTACAAGCAAACAGATAAAGAAGAAACATGTTCACAGAACATGAACTTAAAAACTAAGCTACAACATAAACTTAGGGTGCAAACACAGAAAAAAATTTCACTATTTTCTATTCAAACTTTAATGGAATTTGATATCTTTACATTACTGTTGAAATATTAGCATCATCTTCACCTTATTCCAGAATATTTCCTTAATTCCTAAACAAAACACCTCCAAGTTTGATAGTCAGTGCTTCTTCCTTATCACCTTCTATTCTTCTGGAGATATTTTTTATTCATAATTTGGACCAATTTTTAGGAGGCTATTTTGACTAAGAAGTAAATTTTGTTAGTCTATAGGTGTCTTTTTTTGTCTATAGGTGTCTTAGTTAATTATTTTTTGTTTGTCTATAGGTGTCTTAGTTAATTATTGATCTTAGTAATAATCAATAGGCAATTCTAGAATGAAATTATTCAGTCTATGCTCTGAATATATTTTATTGTTATTACCCACACACTATTAGGGGTATCACTTTCTTTTTTTTTTGTTTTGTTTTGTTTTTTTTTGTTTTGTTTTGTTTTTTTTTTTGGTTTTTGGGTTTCACCCGGCAGTGCTCAGGAGTTACTCCTGGCTCCATGCTCAGAAGTCGCTCCTGGCGAGCACGGGGGACCATATGGGACGCCGGGATTCGGGATTCGAACCGATGACCTTTTGCATGAGAGGCAAATGCCTTACCTCCATGCTATCTCTCCGGCCCCAGGGGGGTATCACTTTCAAGGATGATATCTCTTGCTCTAACAAGGACTACGTTTACAAGATATTTGACAGGGACTTGGATATTTAATGATACTGTTTTTAAAAATTGAATATTTTATTGGTGAATATGTTTTTATTTGGTAATATACTGTTTTTACTGAAACCACTGCATAATTCTTTAAATTTTATATAATTGTTATTTCTACCACTTTTGTGTTTTTCACTTTTTAACTTTGGATTTACATTATGGATATTCTTTGTGTAAAATTGTATTCATTTAGTCTGCCTAAGGCTTATTGATATTCTAGAATCTAAATAGTTTTGAACTAAAAATTTTCTAAAAATTTTTCATGAAAAATATCTTTATGTAAAACTTCCTCACTTACTTCCAAATATGGAAATTTGGAATACATTTAATTTATAATAAAAGATCGTTTTTCCTAGAGCCATAGTGATAGCACAAGATTAGGACTTTCGCCCTGCACACTTTCGACCTAGAATGGACCAGGTTCAATTCCCAACATCCCATATGGTCCCCTGAGCCTGAGTCCCCTGAGTGATTTCTGAGTTCAGAGCTTAGTGTGGCTCCAAAACAAAAACAAAAAACATTTTTGTTTAAATTTTGTCTCTAAATTTTGAATCTTTGCTTAATATATCAATATATGGATATAGTTGTTCATTAATTTTATCATTAATATCTATTCTAATATTTATTGTAATTAAAGCGCTCTTTCTCTATTTATGAAATCTTTATTTTCCAAATAATTTTTCCTAGTGGGAATGTGCTGGATATTTTTTCAGACCTCAAGTCAAACCTCCTGGGTTGGGTGAACTAAACCTGGTGAAAAAGTGCCCTCACTTCCCTCAGATTTCCAGCAGAGTAGACAGTCCTCTCTGGTTTTTACCCATATTACAAACCCTTGTTTTCCTGATCAGTGTTTACAAAAAAAGAATTGATGTAATGGAAAGATAGTGCATTATTGAGGGCATCAAATGTTTCTTTGAGCACCACCTGGACTGATGCATGAGTGCAGAGACAGGAGTAAGTTCTAAGCATGAATAGGTGTGATCTTGCAAACTTAAAATAAAATAATAATAAAATAAAGATAAAATTAATAAGTAGAGTTAAGCACTAGGAAAATCCGAATTCTTAGTCTGACTCATCATTTTTTGTCAGTTCTTTAGAAGCCCACTAACACCAGCCCCTAGGGGCCAGGAGGAATCAATTTTGAATCTATTTGAACCCCTCTTGTCATCTGTCTCTCCACTGCTACCAGTGGAGATCCCAGAGGGATCTAATAATCCATGATTCACTATTTAACAGATTCCCTTCTGTAATTCTGTCAGAACTCTTGATGCAATTGATGCCTTGGTAAGATTATGCAACAGGAAAGGGATGTGCATATGCCCCATTAATTTCATTTAAATATTTTTTTTTAAAAAAGTATATAGCATGTTTAAGGAGAATTCTTAGCAGTCAGTGTGTTATATTTCCAGAAATAGAAACTCTGACATAGTTTGCGATTTTGAATGAAATTTGAGGGATATGAGGAATAATGTAATCCACAAAAGAAATAGGAGAAGCTAATAAATTGACATAAATTGTTAACCACCACTTAACATCTCAAATTTCAATTTGTTTTTCCAGTTAAAAGTAATGACATTAATTTATTTTAAACTAGCAAGTGATATAAATTTAAAATTATAAAATACATTTGGACTAATAAAAACTATATGAATTGCTATTTTAATTATTCAAAAGGCCTAATTACCAGATAATCTCCAGATGCTTCTGCTGAGTGCAAAATTCTTCAGGGAATTTAACATTCTTGCGCTTGCCTTAGAGTACAGACTTTTTCTATTATCTGCTCTACTCCCCTTTTTTTTTGGCTCCTACCCAAAATCTCCAGCTTTGTCTACCTCTTTTAATTTATGATTCATCCAGGTTTACTCTTTTTAATTTGGCTGTTCCTCAAATAATTGACTGGAGCAAACACTTTCTGGATTTGTACATTTTCCTACAAAATTAAGTTTTTTTTCCTCATCTAACTTTGATCTACCTCAAAGCTCAATTATTTTAGTTTTCCCCAAAGTTTCCTTGATTCTTACAGAGATAAAGTACTCATTATCTATTTATTTAATGCGGCTATTTAGAATGAGAGTCAATCATGGTAAGAATACTAATGAGTTTGTTTCACTTTAACTACATAATATATAATATTTTAATATTTTATTTTTGATTATTAAATAAACTTTCTCAACTTGAATAAATAAAATTTTATATACCTGAACATTTATAATAATGATAATTCAATTACTGAGTTTTATTGATGATCATGTAGAAAAATAAGAGAGTTTAAGAATTTATTCGTATAGACATAAATCTAAACATGCTCACACAAAACATGCTCACACATTTATATTTATATATCTGCTTAATTTCACATTTAACATGTATAAAATTATATATACATTTCAATTAAGAGAAAATATAAAAATTATAAATAAAAAGCAATGTTACAAAGCCTTTAGGTAGGGTTGAAGCAAGAACATTTGACACAAATATTCCTTCAAATAATTTCTAGTTAATTATTAACAACTCATTCAACAAATTCTTATTGGCTAATTAATGCCAAAAGAAGCTATGTAAAACTAGCAGGTATATACAGAAAGAGTAGTACATTTTACTGTCATCAAGTATTGCTAAGTTAGAAATATAAAGATGAAATAAAGCTACCAAATTGCTGTACTCTTTGACATCACAGAATAGCTTCCTAAGAAAAGGGGAAGGAAATCAGGCTTGTATTCATCTGTATAGATATACCACCTGCCTTTGAACTCAGAGTAGAAAGGTGATAATTTACATTGTCCCGGAGTTTGCTTCTTTTTTCTCCCATCTAAGTGAGGGAAAAAAAATGTATGATACTTCCCCCCCTTTTTTTTTTAGTTTTCCAAAATGTGCCATATAACATTTCTAAATTAGGTTTTATTCTTTCAGAAAACTGACAAATATAGAAAAGACACCTTTCACAATGTGATATTAGCAGTTCTGTGTTGGGTAGCTTTATGCATCTCACAATGCTTCAGTGAAAGATGCTTTGAATAAGAAAGAGTTTGTCAAGTGCTCTTTTATTTTTAAAGTTACCACCATTGTGCTCTTTGACTAAGTACCCTTCTTACCCCTTCAAAGAACTGAACTTAGCAGAATATTGTGAAATTGTGATGTTTTCATCATTTGGAAGTACTTATTCAATCTGTCACATTATGTAGGAATGTGCCTGAGGCTCCTGAAGGACTGATGGAAGAATGTCAGAAAAACAAGATACAAATAATTAGTTCAGTAAACAATGTTTATTTCTTTTTACATAATTTCAGGTACTTTGTGTTCTAATTTTAACTCTTTCGATGTTCTTAACATCCAAATAATGAAATAGAGTTCAATCATTTATTACCTCTCTCCACTGTGCATTTCAAGCACTTGGGTATAACTTGAAATTTTGTAATATTTCATTTTCATAGCTATATAATCAATTCAGTAAAGTCAATATGCATAAAAGCAAGCATTGTTCTAAATAGTACATGAACATTTGTGCATTGTCATTAGAATAAGAATGTGATACTTAGTATTTTATACCTTGATTTGTCGAGAAAAAGAAAAAGAATAATTTTCTAAAATGCAAATTCAGTAATAAAGTTTGTAATTCTTGTAACAAAAGGACGAAGATAGAATAGGAACACAATTATCTATTGGAGATCCTCTAATTTCCGAAGGTTTCCCATTTTTATTTGATATAGAATTTATATCCTGACATCTTGCTAATAAAATGTTCACATAAAAACATTTTATAACAATTACAACAGTATAAAAATTATGTGATTTATTATTATTACTTTAATAATGTTAGTTCCCTGCATGGTAAACTTTATTTTTTTTAGATCAGTTCTCAAGCTCTGTACCTTTGAAAAACTGATGTGCTTTGAAGCAGTATTTAAAATCCAAGACTATAGGAAATCCCAAAGGATTCATGATTTTTAGCATGGCTAAGTTGTGTAATTAGGGCGTATAACCTAAGACTAAGGGGCCAATAGATAGAAGTTGGTGCTGCCACATGAAGGTAAAATGTTAGAAGATTGCAACAATTGGAAAGTATGAGAAAAAAATCTGCTGTTGATACAGTGGAAGTTTGGAAGGAATAAGAATAGTTGTTAGAATGGATATTTTTGACATAGTATGTTCTTAAGTAATTTTAAAATGTTTCTCAAGCAGTTTTTAATAGGAATGGTGATTTCTTAGTAATGGGTGTTAGTGCAGTAGAATTGCAATGCTATTGGCTTCTGTTTTTAGTTGGCATTTAGAAATTTAGTCACAGGCTGCAATTTCAAGGTAAGAAAGACTAGGACCAAAGAGACAGCTGATTCCTTGAACCAGGAAGTGATCATAAGGACATTCCAATGCAAGGACATCCTGCGTTCCACCTAGAGATACCTTGAAGGGAGGGGAGAAAGGTGGAACCAACTGATCATCTTACATTCCAACATCACATTCCAACAGGGACACCTTGATTCCTGCAGAGGGCAGATGGCCCTTGAAGATTGGGGAGGAATAATTGCACAAAGTCACTAAAAAAAGATGGCACAATAGGTATAGAATAGGGTAAAATCTAGTTTAGTGCTAGTTTTTGCATTTTTGCTTGCCTAAGGTAGAAACATGAGACCCCTGACTCCCTCCTTCCAACAGCCCAATACCTCCACCTTGGTAGCATGGGGCACCTCCCAGATCAAATCAGTACACACCTAAAGACCACCTAGAGGTTTTATATATGTACCACCAAAATGTCATCAGGATGAAATCCTATCCATATCACAAAAATACCATTGGAAAGAGGACTGGAATTAATGAAGTCATGAAGGGGCTGAAATCATGCCTTTTCCTGAGATTCTTATTGGTGATTTCAAACTGTAGCACTTACATATAACCTATGAAATGTTTTGATTTGTGTGCTCATTACACTATGATTTCCTTTAAATACTTGTATGTTTGAATGCTCGGGGTCTCACTGCAGCCCGAAATCTCTGCTGCATCAGGAATCTGTAGTGGACCTAGAGTACTCTGTGATTCAATAAACCTGCCTGTGATTGCATTCTCCTAGGTATGTAGTCCCTTAATTTGGTGGTGGACTTTTCCTCGGACCCTTGGGCATCCCCCGACCCCTGGGACCCTTCCCTGGGCTTGGAGATCTCCAATTCCCGGACCCCAGTTTGGGTCCAGGCCGATTTCCTGATTTAATGCTGTAAAGAATGAAATAGGGCCAGATAAATAGTTCAATGGGTATAGTACTTGCCATGCACAGATTCATTTCAGTTAAAAATATTGTCCCCAAGCCAGCCAGTAGTAATTCCAGAGAGAAGAGCCTGAAGTAATATGTGTTTCCCAAAAACAAATGTTTCCCAAAAAATAAAAGCAACATAATTGAAAATAAAATACTGTATGCTTCATATTATTTCCAAAACCACAAAATTTACTGAATAAGAAAAAAACAATATTACTCATAAAACAATTATTAATTTGAAAAGTATATTTTATTAGTGTGGTTTATAAGAAAAGTTTTAAGAGAAGGGAATTGGTCAGGTTTTATACCAGTAATGTTAAAATACTAGTATAAAGCTGTCTAATATATATGTATACAAACATACATGAATATATACATGTATGTATATATATACATACATGCATGTGTATATATACATATATATTAGAAGACTTTCATAAAAACGTTCGATATCTGTGAGTGAGAAGATGTATTTACAGTTATAGATTACAATGAACAACATATATAGAAAAATGGGGAAAATGTCAGGGGGTGTGTCTGCTTATGTTTTACTATGGTAATGAGAAAGATTATTGTAAATAGAGGAAGACTCCACTGTAATTTTGACCAGTTTATACAACCAAGGATATTGGATCCTTACAAGTTCAAAAGCATGTTAAAGGTTACTGCAGGTTTAATTAACCAAAAGAATGGAGCATGTTTGCTTTTTCCTAGAGGGGATGTAATTGTATGTCCCATTTCTCCCCCACCCCCCCCAGAGGAAACCCAGCTTTATTACAAGGCCCTCACTGCCCTGTACATATTCCTCACATGGCCTTTAAACTAAGCATTCTCCTTTCCACAGGCTACTCTTTAATTACCAGCCACAGACCCTCTCCCACCTGTGGTCTCACACTCCAGGTGAAGTAGGCAGGAAGTTGGGGAAGGGGTAACATCTCCGGGTTCTTTGTTTAAAAAAAAGAAAGAAAACAAATGAGACAAGGTTACAAAGCTGTTCTTTTTCTGACCTCTGCCAGCCAACTGTGGGAACCCTAACATTCCCCAAAGCAACAAAGTTTCAAGTGTATAATTAATATATCAGCCTTTTCCAACACCAGAACTTTTCTGCAAATCACTTGTTGCTGACAAATCTAAAAAATAATATCAATAACAACACAATAATTGTGGGAGACCTCAACACGGCATTGTCAACACTTGACAGGTCAACCAGCCTAGACTAAAACCCAACAAGAATATACTAGACCTGAAAAAAGAAATGGAAGAAAGAGGCCTAGTAGGTATATACAGCATTAAGAATCTTAAACTAATAAGTGGCATTAATTATTAATTATAAAATCCTAGCGCTGCATGGATGGATGGTGAGGCCTTTCTCGGCCCTGCCTGGTGCAACCCTTTAGACCTCACGGGTCTATGGGTTCAGGTTAAGTTGAGGAAATGATCCATAGATAGTCAGATGAAGTTTCAGGAGAAATCCAGCTTTATTACAAGGCTCTAACTGCCATGTGCATATTCCTCACATGGCCTTTAAACTAAGCAGCTTCTTTCCTGCTCCTGCATCCATCCTATCTCTCCTCTCTCCTTGCTGCCTGTATGTCCCAATTCTAAACCTCAGGTCAATCTCTTTTACTTTTCTAAACCCCAAAAGTGTTTTACTTTCTTCTCTCTTCTTTTTGGTTTATTACATTTTTGGAGCCACAACCAGTGGCGCCCGAGTTTACATTTTGCTCTATTCTCAGGAATCTAGGAATCACTCCTGGAGGAGCCCAGGGAACCAACAGGTATGGTGGTTATCTAACCTTGATTGACTGCATGCAAAACAAAAGCTTTACCTGCTTTAATATCACTGCAGCTCTAATTTTCTCCTTTTTTTAGAGGAGACTTGGAAAATATTATCATGAGTAAGTTTGTTGTACACTAAGAGTTTTTACTTACAGAAGACTGGAGCTTCTTCAATATTCTCTTATGGTTCCATGAAATGCAAGTCATCCAGCTAGACACAGCCATTGATATGTAAGGCCTCTTTCAGTTCCATTATGTATGATTCAGGCAGTTGTCAGTTAGAAAAAGCTAACTTCAGTGCTTTCAAATCACAGTGGTTTTTTAAAAAAATAGAAAGCTTCAGGCAAACACTGTTCAAATTTTCAAATGTGATTGCCTTTAATAATTATATTAAATTTAATCTCTGTAGAGACAAGTTCCTGCTGTCAAAATGTAAAAAAAATAAACCAATGTACGTTTTATTTCAAATACATGGTTTATTTTGTATTTATTTTAAAAAACTACTGAAATTTCAGAAAAAGTTAAACTTGATATAAATGAAAAGACTTTATTTGAAGATTAATTAATTCAGTTTTTAATCAATAATTCATGCCAAAATACTGTCCACTACATTTATTAATTAATACTTTTAATAAGTATATTATTTTCTATGGAAATGTTTTTAATCAGTTTCTGTGGCCACTCTACTATTTCTCTCTATAAAACAATTTATACTGAGGCTGATGATAACACAGCTTTCGGGTGTTTGCCTTGCACTTGGCAGACTCAGGGCAGACCTGGGTTTGATCCCCAGTGTCCCATATGGTTCCCCAAGCCAGGAGCGATTTCTGAGTAACCCCTGAGCGTCACCAGTTGTGACCCAAAGACCAATAAATAAATAAATAAACATTTATACTGAGGACAGAGTGATAGTATAGTGAGTAATGCTCTTGCCTTGCACACTATAAACTCAAATTCAATCCTATTCTTAGCACCCAATATGTTCCCCCATGCTTATGAGTAATATGCCCTATATATAGAAGCACCTGTAACCCTTGAGCATGGCCAGATATGACTCCAAGGCAAAATGATATGATTCCACCACAGAATACAATAAAATGTTTTTATATTGCTTTGGCAATATTTGAATATCAAAGAGAATAAATTTCTCCTTTTAGTATTAATATAGGTATTATTTTCATTAAAACATAAACACGTGGGTTCGGAGGGATAGCACAGCGGCATTTGCCTTGCAAGTAGCTGATCCAGGACCAAAGGTGGTTGGTTCGAATCCTGGTGTCCCATATGGTCCCCTGTGCCTGCCAGGAGCTATTTCTGAGCAGACGGCCAGGAGTAACCCCTGAGCACCGCCGGGTGTAGCCCCCCCAAAAAAACATAAACATGTAATGAAATTCATTTCATATTTACTCCACTAAGAAAGAAAACAAACATGAGCTTTTTCTTGTAAGTCTGACATAATTTTTAGCCACAATCATTATGACTATATATGACTTTTGTTCACTATTTAGGTTTATTGTAAAACTGTAACATAAAATGATAGCAAATATAGATGATTTTTAATTTCATTATTGTAGAGCATAATATTACAGACTTTACATTTTAACTTTCAAAATAATATATAGCATTATTTTATAAATAAGCTGTTTTGAATAACTGAATTATTATGTTTAGTCTGTTTTATATTTCACTGAGACTTCCAAGTGTTTTATGTTTTGGCAACATAGAAGATATGGAGAATAAAAGACTCATAAAAATTTGAAACACATTATTAAGGAATAGGTGAACTACTATTCAAAGGTTTTTCACATTGACAGAAATAACAATTTGAGAACATATTTGTTAGCCATACCAGACAGTGCTCAGGGAGTACTTATGTTTGTAGGTTAAGGGATCACTGAAAGGGATCAAACCAGGTTAACTACATACAAGGA
Organism: Suncus etruscus; assembly: GCF_024139225.1. Taxonomy (NCBI): domain Eukaryota; kingdom Metazoa; phylum Chordata; class Mammalia; order Eulipotyphla; family Soricidae; genus Suncus; species Suncus etruscus. The sequence continues at coordinate 25,054,973 of NC_064863.1, forward strand.
AAGCCAAGACATTGTTTTAATTTAATTGTGATAATATTAAAATTCAGAATTGTAAATTTATAGTAATGTTAATTTGTGTGATTGGTGTTTGGAACTCGTGAACTAGTTATACTAATGTTTTATATAATTTCAAAATTTTATAATGAAAAATATTCTATAACAATATAGAAAAAACACATTTAAATCTACATAATCATTTTCTTTCATTAAAACTAAAGCATTGTAATTTAAAAACAGGCAATTATGATAACTTATTCATAAATGGAAGCCATGCTATTTAACTAAGTCTAAAATTACTATAGAAGATTCTCTAATTTATGAAATTTATGATTGCATAAAAATATACATTTATTTATAGCATTCATATAAACTATTTTTGTATGATCAAACTATTTTTATGATTAAATTAGTTTTGTATAATCATGATTTTGTCAACCACAAATGAGCAGAACATTTCCTGGCATCATAAAAGGACCTTGGGGTTCGATTATGAGCATGTCCAGAGCCTGTAGTCATTCTCATGACAGTATGCAGCAAGAGGGGAGAAACTCCATATCTCTTAGGCCAAGGGAACTCTCTTTCTAATTTCCCCAATATTTACTGTTCTTATGCGAAAAAAAAAAATAAGACACAAAACTTGGCCACCCCAGCCCTGCTTCCTCATCTCCCTTTATTTTTCTTTCTTGTTGTTGTTTTAGATGTTGTTTATTGTTACTGTTGTGTGTTTTCATCATTGCCTGTTTGTTTTTTTTCTTCCCCTTCCTCTTTCTTCTTTTAAATTAATATTGATAACTCATAGAAGGACTCCTCCCAGCTTTTTTTTCTTTTTCTTTCTGTTTCCCAAAATAATCATAAAGTTTGAATCATTTTGTTTTGCCTCATAAATGGAGGGAAAAAAAGTGTATGGTACCAGAAGCAAAAAAGTCACATGCCCATTGAGTGGAAATAATAAATGATCAGACCTAAACACCAAACCCAGTCAATGACAACAGATTCAAGATAAAGCAATCTACAACAATCTATATACAAAAGGGACCAGTTTTCACTAGCAGTCTAGTGTGCAAAGGGGGGAGGTATGGGATGCATGCTGGAAACAGGGGTGGACGAAGGACAACAATGGTGGTGGAGATGGCCCTAATTCACTGTCACTATGTACCTTAAATATAACTGGGAAAGACTTGTAATTCACATTGGTCAAACACACACAAAAGTAACTTTTAAAAAATATTTTTGTATGTTCATAAAAGCAATTTAAACCTTTGAAAATATGAGCAAAAATTTTCAAACTAAATTTTAATCTACTTGTGGATGTTTCTATTTTATATGATCATTTATTGAATATTTTAAGTAGTATTATGAAAAATAATAACTACTTAATAAAAATATTTACATTTATAGATAAGTTAATAAATAAAATTTGGATGGAGATTAGAAAGTTATCTCATTTTGAGAAAATAATTTATGAAATGTCAAAAAAGCAGATAGTTAAGTGCCATGAACAAAAGCAAATAATTTGAGTGATAGCATGATGTAATGTATTTTGAAAAGACTTTAAAATCTAGATATGACATTAGCATTCTCAATTAGATAAACAACACACACAGAAACGAAAAGACAGAAAGGGAATGGAAGAGGAATAGAAAGAAGAGGAGAGGGAAACAGGAAGAAGAATGAAGAAAAAAGAGAAATATGAAGAAACATGATGAATATACAGGACAAATGAGTGGATAAAGAGGAGAGGATGAGAATGAATGAGGGAAAAGGAGTGGAAAATATGGGGTCCAGGAGGTAAAAGAGTAGGAGGAAGAAAAAGAAAGGTTTTAGAAAAATACAAGATGAAGGAGAATAAATGAGAACTACTGCAGTTACTATTGATACTAGAATTTGAGGGCACTAAAGTTGTTCTCAAATAAACCTTTTTTTACAGAAGACTTTCCAAAGATTAGCCTATCTTTATTATTGTGACTACTCTTTTATATTGATTTAAAGTTAAACTCATCTGATATGTCTCATATTTTCATTGTGACAACTGTTTTTAAAAAATATTTGGACATCATGGCTTAGAAAAGGTGACATGTAGAATTAATCAAAAAGAACATCAAACAGATGTTCGAATAAAATTTGGCTAAAAAATACCTAAATTTATGCCTGTGGCTCCATGTGCTCCTTACATCAACAGTTTAAGATTAGATTATTTATCTGATACTTATATTAAAAAATGAATATTAGCAAAATAGTAGTTATTATTTTAATATTTTATTTGTAATATGTTTTTTGCACATAAATTTAATTGGAACATTTTATAAATGATAAGACTAAAATAACCATTAGCAATTTTTTATTCTTTATACCACAGCTTTCTACTCAAAAAATTAATCAGTTTTTCTGCATGACTCAACAATGGATTCTTTGATCCTCATGGAGATCCACTTATAGATTTATAAAAAAAAGATAATGTGGCTCTGGTATAAAATAAATCTGTTTTAACATTTGCTATAAGAAATTAAAATTATATCCACAAATAAGATATTCTGGATCTTTTGTTGTGTTCCTTTTGTTCATCTCCAGTCATAGGCAGAAATGATACTTGAAATAATTTTTCAGCTGTTATGATTTTGTCTCATTAATTTTCAGTTAGAAAATTTTTCATTAGAAACCTGTAGATTTACACAAACTGAATATGTAATTGTCTCTATGTCTAGGAAACCAATTAATAGTAAGAAAACATTTATTTTATGAAACATTATTTGTTGTTTAGCAAAATAAAAATAATAAAATAAATACATAAGCATATTACATACATAAGTATATATTGGTCTTTGGACTCTCATAATAAATAGCAATAATAAAAATAGCAATAATAAAGTAAATATATAAGTAGATTGTTTTTGAACTACGCCTTGTAATGCTTGCTGTGCTATGGGTTTATTCCTGATTCAGTGCTCTGTTCATAGATTATTGCTCTTGATACTCAAGGGACCAACTATGGTACTGGGAATGGAATTGGTGTCTGCTGTGTGCAAGGCAAGTGTCATGACCTCTCATAAAACATATTAGCTTATTTATATTTTATACCCAATGCATGCATATTTTACTGGATTTTCTCTTACATGGCAAGAGACTGCCTCCAGGTCAAGTTGCTATGTTACTTTCAGGCCATATCACAGATATTTACAATGTCTTTTTCAGTCTTTTCAACAGCAACTTTTTGAGCAGCCAATGAACAAAATGTGATCTGTACACATATACACACATTAAAAACAAAGATATTCAGAACAGATTTCTAAATCTAAATCAAACTGTGTAATGTTACCTAACAATAATAAAGATTGAAAAATAATTGAAGCTAGAAAGCATACTATATTTTCAATATATAGAGCCCAATTTTATTTGCTAATATATCAGCTTAATCTGTGATTCTGCATTTTTGGTTACAGTTTTAAGAAATAGATCTATGTGTTTTATATTATAGTGCTTATGGATTCCAAGTTTTACATCTATGTTAATATAGCTTCTATTGATATCCTGACCAAAATATCTTTATAGACAATATTTACACAGATTTGGGTTTATTTTAATATTTTATGACTGAATTTATAGTCCATTTGGGCACTTTATGTTTAATGGGTAATTTACTTCCAAATTTGATAACCAGAGATATAAGTACATTCTGAATGCTTATGATAATGCTGCTCACTGCCTATAACAGGTGATTAATTTCTCATATGATGTTTACTGTCATCTCATAAATCTCCCTAAATTTACATGGCGAATAAATTACTTTTTTCCAGCAGCTCATCACACTTTGATAAAATTCTTAAAATTTCCATTCCTTGGATATTTCTTACTTGATTTAATCCCTTTATATTTGTTTCACATAATATATATTTTATAAAATTTTAAATGCCATTAAAATAAAAGATATTTCTTAGAAATACATATATTTTAATTTTCAGAATCTATAAGGTAATTCTTTTAAACATATCCAAATCATTATATAACTATAGCATATGTAATCATAGAGATATTGATTTAATGTGTTTAATAACAGTTTCAATTACGTATTTAACTTATTAGACTAACTTCTGGTACATAAATAGCAAATTAGATATATTCAAATAATATAGTTATGCCATTAGCATAAAATAAAAGTAGAGATTCACCTAAGGATATTATGCATTACAAAAATTATAGAATATTTTTATTTTGATTTGGGGAAACATCCGGTAATGCTCAGCTATTATTTCGACTCTGCACTTAGGAATAACTCTTGATGGCTTCAAATACCAATTGTGATGCTGGGGATGTAAACTGAGGGGTGGGGACTGTGCAAAGCAAGTGGACCACCTGCTGTACTATCTTTTTGGCCCCTAGAATATTTTTGTGAATGATATTCAACACATCAAATAAAAGTGTTTTCAACTCTTCATTCTATAAATAGAAATAATTTGTATTTAAAAATTCACAGTTAACCTTGTGAATTTTGAAATGACACCCATGATGGTGGATTCCACCTGTAAAAGTTTGCATATAATTTTCTACTGGATAGTAGCAGAACCTGTGAATGTTATTGATCATACCTACTCTCACATGATAATAATGATTCAAATTTAGGTTAATAAAATTAAATGAAAAGGTATATAACTTTGGCAAGATGTTTCTGATCAAGTTAGCTTTTTTATTGTCAATAGGGGAAGGTCAGAAGAACTTTGAGTGCCAAAACTTCTAAGAGCATCATGAGTCTTCTAGCATCTGAGCATGATCCATGATCATCAGATACTAGGACAGGAAAGGACTAGCCTAAATAAAAAATTAAAGAGGGGCCGAGTAGCAGAGGGCACACAAAAAAAAAAGATGATACCTGGTAACTGTTTATAAAACTTATTACAGAATTTAGTTCTATCAAGTTTCATGCTAACCAGCAGAAAACACCAGATTGTGCTCAGGGTGTAGCTCTGTGCTTGGGGATCACTCTTGGTAGTACTCAGATCATATATGTTGTCAAAGATTAAATCACACTCATACATAAGCAACTAAAAAACCTTATATAGTGCTCCATGTCTCTAGCATCAATTTTGAGGAGTTTAAATCACATTTTTTAATGAAAATGCAAAATCAAATCTAAAGCAGATCTTGAAAACTGTATGATTGAGTAATTAAGGAAAAAAAAATCTTGAAATTTGCTATGGCTAGGGCATCTTTAATTAGAAGATTATATTAAATGGCATAAGTCACAGGAGAAGAATAAATACAAGATGATTTTACTTGTAGTTTATAGAGATAAAATATTAAAAAAGTATTGACCGATGATGAACCTTTGAACTTCAACAGAAAAACTGAGATTAGCAAGTACTAAGCAAAGTGCTTGGGTTGAAACACAGGAAGAGGCAACAAACATATTTGTTCTGGGGTTTTTTGATGGTGGTACATATGCATTCTTACATGAAATATATAAATGGCAACATTACAATAGCTATATGACCTACGTTATAAGAAAAAAATCCCCTGAAGAGGTCTGTCTCAAAAACAATTTACATATCCTTGAGTGAATTTTTCATTTATTACCTACAACCAGCTTCTTATTATGCTGATAGTGGCATATAATATAAAACAGTTAACTTCCAACATTTTATGTTTTATTAAAATGCAGCCAAATGTAGCTGTTGTTAAAGTATATGAATTTTGTATGTCAAAATGTAATCTATTTATTAAACTGCAACTAAATGTTTAAAGAAAGAAACTCATTGTAGCTTGTTTATCTCAGAAATGCATCTAATTATCAGGAAGATATTTTTATGTTTGACTCCTTAAAATATATTATTTTCTTCCATCTTAATCCTATTTTAAATTTTATCTCTATGTAGTTGAATAATGTATTCTATAAAACAGGACAATAGCCAAAAATAATAGGTAACTCAGTGAATGGAGTGAGAACAACATAATAAATATCTTTTAACTTTAACATTAAATAACTTGCAATGTTAAAAATGGAAGACATTTCTTAAGGATTCATTAAATGTGGAATTCACAAAAATAGTGTTACCTTAGCAACACATGACACAAAAATTAAGCTGTCAAAATCTCTATCATTCAGAAAGGGTCACTGATCTTCATGTCAACACAGCAAATGAAAGAGAGCGGCAGTGATGTACTTTGCCAGGTTTTTGAACTCTAATAAATAAGCCAAGCTGTGTTTATGAACTCCCTAAAATAAACAAGTGAAGAATACAGCAGTGTCTCAGTATGACAAGATGAATTTATAGATAGTTTGGCATTTAACATCTGGTAAAGGGTCATAATTACCACCTTTTATAATGAGGAATACCAGAAAATATCATGAAAAGCCAATTAGAACAAACCCTGAACTGGCCAGATTCAGTGTCCTTTTAACTCTATTGGTCTTAAAAAACAACAAGAACAACAAAAAACACAACAGTTGATGGTTGCTTTTCTTAAAGAAATCTGGGGAAACTTTTTAGCTTGAAAAGAAACTTGAAAAGAAATCAGCATACTCAACTCCCTAAATAAATTGAGCAAAGATATCATTTTTACTCACTTCCTAAAAATATAATAAATCCAACAATAATGTTATTTTAATATATGTATAAGTTCTCTAATACAACTCTATCACAGAATTATTCTAACTTATATTCTAATAAATCTTAATTGAGGAATTGATTCCAGAAAATACTTCCACATGTCTACAATAAAAGCTAGTATTTGTTTATATCATGGCATTTATAGTACTTTAATCAATAAACCTAAAAGGCAGAATGAATTTATTTTATTCAGTTACTTTATTTGTATTTCAGAAACATCATAATTTTATATAATTCAATAATCTATTTGAAGCAATATAATTGGACTCAAATTCCAGGTGTGTAGTTTCCACCTTACTCAGTTATGGTTCATTTTGACATTTCCACTAACTTTGCATATATCCTCCAAAGATAGCCAAGCCCAACTCCTAAAGAATCCACTCACTACTCCCTGAAGATTGTGAAGATATTAGGTTATAATACAAGAGGAATTTTATAAATGTGATTGAGATTACAATTCTTGACATTGGAAAATTACCTTTTTTCATTATATTCTGCTAGATCATATTAGATGAACCTTTATATTATCTATACTTCTCTACTGAGTCTGAGCAATATAATGAAGAGAAAAAGTGAGATTGCAATGAATATAGTATGATGAAGGCTCTCTGTGTTGTCCTTGAAAATGAGACAGACCATATATCAAATAATATAATCTAGCAAATGAGATTGAATGCAGGACCTAGAACTAGAATGAAATTATAATTATGTGCATCTAGATTTAGCCAGAAAGCTGAATGAATCAAAGTGAATTATTATCTCACAGAACTTATCAAATAGCTTTCTACTCTACTGGCATTTTGATTTTGTGAGGCTTTAAAACAGAAAAATCAAGATATTCAGCCAGACTCTGACATAAAAATCTGTGAGATAATGGGTGTGCCTTACATGTAAACACTAAATTCTTGGCAAATTATAATAGAATTAATAGGTAAAAAAAAAACCTGGTCAATTTGCTCATGCGTTTGTTCCATGATAGTTTAGTCTCAAATCTATTTCTTAGCAGTTTAATTACATTGCCATTATTTTCTAAAGTGACTCCTTATGTGCCCCATGTATTTTATTGTTACTCCAGAATTTAGCAGAATTAAAAATCCTGATACATATTTTACCATTTTAGAAAAGATTTTATGAAGCACAATATCATATCAGCATACTATGTTGATCATCCCTAAAGGCTAAGCGTTATGTTAATTACTATAAAATATATATTTCCAAATAAAATATCTGATAAAAGTTTCCATTGAACAACATGATAGATAAAGGCTAGAAGATAACACACTTTGTATAGCCAGTATGGAATATCCAAAAGTAATATGGAGTGTGACCATAATCAAATGAAAGAGGCATAATATTCATAGATATGAGTATACACATTTTTTGTAAACTTCATTTCTTACTGTAATCTTGAGAAAATGGATTTCATTTTGATTAAAATGCATTTTTTTTGTTTTGTTTTGTTTTTTGGGTCACACCCGGCGGTGCTCAGGGGTTACTCCTGGCTGTCTGCTCAGAAATAGCTCCTGGCAGGCACGGGGGACCATATGAGACACCGGGATTTGAACCAACCACCTTTGGTCCTGGATTGGCTGCTTGCAAGGCAAACGCCACTGTGCTATCTCTCCGGGCCCTAAAATGCATTTTTAAAAAAATCAAATATATGATGCTATTTTTAAAGTCAGAATTTTCATATAACCTTTAAAAATGTTCTTTATTGTGGTGGTTTTATTCCATCCTCTGCTCCTTTTTGATTATCCTATCAACATTCTCCTCTTCTTTTTTTCCTACCATTTCATCCGGCATATTATATTTTCTGAATATTATGCAAGTACATTATAGTATACATAGTTTTCAGTGAATTAATTTACAAATGCATAATTCAAAATATATTTACATTTTTAAATTTATTGATAAGAGGAAATGATTGTCTTGAGCTATGTCAAAAACAAATTATGTTAATTCATATTTAGAGAACCCATTGTAAGTCATATAGAAAAATGAAACTAAAATATTTGCTTTATTTATATTGAAAAATAAGTGCATATTTCTAAAGTAACCAATATAGATGGCACTCAGCTATAATAACCTATTTTATAAAACAATGCAGAAGATAGTTATAAAACTGATACAGACATATTTTTGTTGATATCTTCATTGTCTTATCCCTTATCTTTAATGCTAATGTGGTCATATAGTCAAATACTGCATATACATTTAAATGCAATATTCATTTTATCTAAGCTGTGGGAGTTGTATAATATTTACATTTAATATTTTGTAGCATCACAATTTTAAATCACTATATACCTATTGTTTTTTGCAAGCCATAAAAATCCTAGTATTCTGAGATAAGGTCATGTCAAAATAAAGATGCTTTTAAATCAAGTGACTGTTGTTCACTAATAAAGCAATATATAAAAAACAGTAATTACACAAATTCAAGGAGGGAAAAAACTGCAAAAAATTATTATTTGATGTTTTGAAACAGGTTAATGCCAGATGAAAGGAGATCTATAAAAGAAAGTAAAATGGTCATACAAATCAACCCTCCACAAACACACTAAACACCTCAAATGTGCAAGTTCCTAGTGAGATAACCATAGAGCAATCTATAGGACACTTTATTATAAAGTATGTTCTATACTTCCATAATAAGAAAAGATAATAATAGTTGCCACACTATGTGATGATGAGGGGCTTACTCCTGATTCTATGGCAGGTAATTACTCCTGGCAGCACTCTGGGGACCGATAAATGGTTTCTAGAGATAAAATATGGATTCACTGTGTGCAAGGAAAAGCACCCAACCCTATTACTCACCCCATAGCTCACACACACACACCACACACTCACACACTCTCAACACACACCACACACACACACACACACAGTAAATATTGAAGTCCCAAAACACCTTTCTACTCCTATGCTTTGTCAGACATTAACAAATTAACATCACAGAACGGTATTTAATTAAAATAATAGAAAAGAAAAACATCCAGGGGCTGGGAGTGTAGCACAATAGGTAGGGGAGTTTGTCTTGGCAAGCTGTCACCTGGTTTGGATCCTGACATCTAATAGCCCAAGCCCAACAAGAGTGATACCTGAGTGCAAAGCCAAGAGTGACCCATGAGTACCGTTGATGTGTAAGCAAAAAAAAAAAAAGAAAAAAAAGAAAAAAAAGGAAAAGAATAAAAATCCAAATTGAATATTCCAGATAATATTTATATTAAGAATACTCATTGGAAAGGGAATGTAATATTAAGTTGATTTTTTTTAGAAATCCATGATAATGTTGGCAAGTATAATTAACGAAATGAAATGTTTTTCTTCCTATTTAGTGTTAAGTATGATGTTCTTGTTCCTTATGCTATGTCATGGAAAAGGATTACTTGGCAGGATTTGTCCAATGGGCTTTGAATGGAAATGAGTTCTTTCCTAGAAGAAGAAGCATTCAATTGCAGTGAGACACTCCCTAATGCTCTTTCTTGTTAGTTCCATGCTGGTAAAAACCTGAAGTGGAGAAGGTGGATCCATAAAAACAAATAATTTTATATTGATGTGACAGAAGTCACACTAGTTAGACACAAGTAAAAAATTAACATTGCTTTTTTTTTTGTTTGTTTTTTTGTTTTTTTTTTTTGGCCACACCCGGCGGTGCTCAGGGGTTACTCTGGCTGTCTGCTCAGAAATAGCTCCTGGCAGGCCCGGGGGGACCATATGGGACACTAGGATTTGAACCAACCACCTTAGGTCCTGGATCGGCTGCTTGCAAGGAAAACGCTGCTGTGCTATCTCTCCGGGCCCTAACATTGCTATTTTAAGCCACTAAATTCTAAAGATTCCATTGTACAGCAAATGTGTCAGCTTATTTTATTTTATATATTGAAATACAGCTATAAATTAAGGGCTATAAAGATGCTAACGAAATGGGCAAGGCAACTTTATCTGGCCAGACTTTGATTCCCTGGCACCTTATATAGTATCCCCAATCTCCCCCTCTCCCCTGAAGTGATTTCTGAGCACCTCTATATGTGACCCCAACACAAAAAGTAGTAGTGGGGAAAAAGCGAGAGCACAGAGGATAAGGCATTTGCCTTGCATGAGACTTACTCAGGTTTGATCCACGGCATCCAATGAGCACGGAGCCAGGAGTAACCCCTGAGCACCACCTGGTTTGGCTCAAAAACCAAAAAAAAAAAAAAAAAGAGTAGTAGTAATTTATGCAAAGTGATCTTAAAGTAAATATTAATGTTCCATAACCATTTTAATTAGATATAATACTAACTTTAGTTTGATGATTTTATGTGTAACTATCTTGCTTTTTAGGTGAGCAACTAATTATCATGCTTATTCCATATTTTCAATTACCAAATTATATAATTGCACCAACAATTATTTTTTAGCTTCTCTATTGAAACATATTTCATGAAAGAGATGTTCTACCGAAAGGCCTGCTCTATGTTAACGCTTGGGATTAAATCGCTTTGAAAGTATTTTGTTTGACATTTTAAACTTTAAAATTGAATAATCAGAGCTAAAAATTTTAGACTGCCATATTCCACATAAGGGTGACAACTAAATTTTTGTCATTAGGTTATTCATTTTCTTTTCTTTTTTTTTTTTTTTTTGTGTGGTTTTTAGGTCACACCCGGCAGTGCTCAGAGGGTACTCCTGGCTCCATGCTCAGAAATTGCTCCTGGCAGGCACGGGGGACCATATGGGATGCTGGGATTCGAACTGATGACCTTCTGCATCAAAGGCAAACGCCTTACCTCCATGCTATCTCTCTGGCCCCGGTTATTCATTTTCTAAATGAAACTAATATACAAGTTGTATAAAGTATAATATAAACATAAGATCCACTATATTTTCATCTTTATATTGAATAGAATAAATTATTATTTAAAAATCATAATTTATATTCTTAAAATATATTACTTATGTTGGTCTTGGAGGCCATTTCATCTCTCTCTGTGAAAATTCAGCTTTTTTAATTTTAACCCCCTTCGTTGCTCTTTTATTGCATTTCATCTATTTATTTTTTCTACATTAAATTTATTGTCTCTTGTTTCACAATACTATAAGCTGTCATTTTGCTAAGATCAATCTATCTTAAAAGCATTCACTTAAACCCTATAATTAATATTATTTTATTGATATTTATAACATATTCTATGATTTGTTCTTTATAATTTTATTCATTGAGACTATCTTAACTTTCTAGAGGTCCATATCTCCCCAGTAATCAAATCTACTCTAGTTTCTGCTCTCCTCTATATCTTTAAACTCCTGAATTATATTTATGCAGTTTCATATTAATTTTACAACTACTATACCAATTTGTGTTTTCTGGCTCTTGAAAAATGTCCAAGATAGGTAATAATATATTTTTTTTACTTTTATCAGTTTTTCACAGTCTACAACATACAACCTTTTAAAATATTTTTTAATCTTTACATTTTAGGGATTGTTATTTATAGCACTGTTAATGATAGTTTCATGCAAACTATTCTAGCAACATTTTCTACCAAAGCACCTTTCCTACCATTTTAACCTATTTTTTCTCACCATCTTCCACGATGGTATAGTCATTTTACAGCCAAGACCATAAGTTCTTTTGCACTTTTCAACATTTAAAATATATACCATCTAAATAAATTCATTCTTATGGAAAACTTATATTTTCTTAATTCAGAGATATCATGTCATTTTTCAGCATCATCTTTCTATTCTGCTAGAATTACAATAGATATTGTATTTAGTACACAAGAATTATGCCTTTATTCTCTTTATAATTATGACTTGTAATATGTTATTAATTTTAAGCACCTTTAGGGAAGCTAATTTCATACATGTTTATTTTTCCTACTGTATTTTTGTATTCCATAGTATTAATGATAAATATACTCAATTTATAGCAATGTGAAAAGAAATTTGCTTTATATGATAAATTTTAGCTGCATTATTTTAAATTTATAGTATTCACATTTATCCTGTGAACATTGATAGAAATAGAGAAACAAAACAGAGGTAGAGAGCATCTGAACTAGACTTCACAATTGTTTTAGAATAAAATCATATTTACATCTCTGAAAGTAATAGTCTGAAGAAACTTTGCTGGTCTCTATGTGACAGGGATAAAATAATAATTAGCATTTGACAAGTCTGCACTGAGACTTAGAGTCTCAAATATTCACTGAAGTAATTTATAAGGCATTTGATAAGGTGAACTGATGATTAGATGTAGGTTAAGTCCCAGCTTAAACTTTCTCAAATTGTTCTACTAAATTCCAGGCTCTGATTGAGAGAGGATTAAGTGGTGTTCAAGCACTACTTTATAATCCGTAGGGTAACACAAGACTATTTTATTTCTTTTATCCTAATTTTAAGAGCTATTTTAAGCAAAAAAAAATAGATGACATACCTGTTTTATATAATTTTCCTTTGAGATTTTAATATATTTAGACATTCTAGGCACCTAACACATTCTACTTATTTAAGACTAATGGGTTTTACTACATGTCTTAGACATAAATGTCGGTTTATATTATACTAAAAGACCATTTATATTATCAGAGAAAAGATTTAATTGTTATATCATAACTCATTTTCACTCTAAATTTTAGTACTTTTATTTAATGTATTGCTGCATAATAATGGGAACTCTACAAGTTAACTAAATTAGAAGAAAAAGTAAGGTTTGTAGTTAAAGGATTATGCCAGAATTTTTGTTTACATATGACATAAATATTATTCATTAGCACATACTCATCTTTGTAAATAAAATTTTTAGTTTTTACATATCTCATTCTTAAATTACTTCCCTTTACATATAATACTGTAATATTTTGTTTGCCTCTATTTAGAGTAAATATTTGCTTTCATTATTTTCTTATTCTCCTCCACTAATATGTTTGTGTCCTTTACTTTTTATCAATTAGGAAAATTTTATATATGAAGTCTTGCTTTAAATAGAGGCAGAATGATAATTGCATTATAAATTCTTAAAAATTAAAAGAAGGCATAGAGCATGTCTTATTCATCTTAGAATATGTCACCTTCACATATACATAGTAAGCTTTTTTAAAATTATTTGTTGATAAACTGAGAAAGGGCTACTTCTATTTGATGTATATTGCAGAAATGCAAAACATACAATGAATGTTCAAGGATTGATATCCTAAATGTAATTAGAAAGGTTAATATTTTATGTGTCTTAGTTCTTTGAAAAATGTCCAGGCTGTTGCAGCACTGGTTTATCTTGGTCTCCATTTCAAAAATCACACGGGGCTAGTGCCTCCACGCATACAATATATATTGATAGTGTTTTCTGCATATAGTTTATATATGCATAATATCCATCTTGTATTGTGACCTTGATACTGCCTCAGTCCCAATCATTATTTCCCCCATTTACCCATGTAGGTGCAGCTCATGACATGAAGCTCACCACATAGAGTGATGAGTGCAGTTAGAGAAATAACTACACTGAAAACTATCATAACAATGTGAATGAATGAGGGAAATAGAAAGCCTGTCTCGAGTACAGGTGTGGGCGGGATGGGGAGGAGGGAGATCTGGACAATTGGTGGTGGGAATCTTGCACTGGTGAAGAGGGGGTGTTCTTTACATGACTGTAATCATACAACTACAATCATATTTGTAATCACGATGTTTTAAACAAAGATAATTTAAAAAAATTTTTTCACAAGAATGTGCCTAACTCAAGGCACACTCATTTTTATGGTATGGAACAGACAGTGAATAAATAAGCTAATAAATGCAAAAAAGAAAAAAAAGAAAAAAAGAAAAATGTCAGCTACAGGTAGAAAGACAACAAGATGCATATAAAATATAAATAATAATTTCTCTCAGTGGATGTATTCATTAATGAGTTTTGGAAAGTAATTTTGTTTGTTTTGGAGATTTTAACATTTCTAGTAAATATGGGCACTTTAAATTAAATTGAGGAAAATATTTGATATAGAGTATTTTAGTAATTTTCGACTTACTGTTCCCTGGAGCCTGTAGTTTGTTTTATGCCAGGATGCTTCATGGATAAGGTTTCCCTGTTTTTAGGCCAAAGGTTTTTTCTTCCTATTTCCCCCATCTTCTGCTATGCCTATTCAAACAAACAACCAAGCAATGCCTCACACATCCATTTTTCTTTTTTTATTATTTTATTGTTTTTTTCTTATCTTTTAAATAGGGGCTCCCACTTCTCATGGGACATGGAATACTCTCTTTTACCACATATTCCCACATTTTTCTGTAAAACTTGGAAGAAAGAAAAAAGGAAGGTTCAGGCCAGGGGCCAAGTTGTTTCAGATGCATTGGCGGGAAATAAATAAGGACAGAACTAAATATCCAAGCCAAAGTGAATGGTAATAGAATCAAGGGACCTAAATGTTAACAATCTAAACTTAAAGGGACCTGTTATATCGGCAGGTCAGGGGGCAAAGAGTGATGATATAGGAGGCACTCTGGGTCTATTGGTGTCGGGAGGTTGACACTGGTGGAGGTTAACACTGACTCATTTTGTGTCTGAAATTGAACTATGAAGGACTCTGTAGATCACAACTGTTTCAAAAATAAATTAAAAATGTTTTTGTCATTTAAATTATTTTAAATAAATTATATATTTTAGGTTATGGAAGCAACAGAGATTTCTTTATCTTTAGAGTTAATATTTTCATGTTAATGCTACCACCTTCATTTACAGGACTTTTTTTTTAAAAAAGGATGTATATCATACTAAAGTTTGGAGTATGAAGTAATAACAATTTGATAATAGAGTTTCATTTGTTTTTACTTACCTTTTATTTCTATCAAAGCAACTGTATTCTTTGGAAGCAATTTTGTAATAAGTGCATAAGTAGTTAAAGTATACACACAATAATTCTGTAATATTTTCTTCAGAAATATATTGGATTCTTCTTTGTTATTAAATTTTTTTAATTTAGTAAACATAATTAATTTGGTGTGATACTACATAAAGATAAATAATTAAATGAGTTAATCAGTAAATTATTTAATTACCCCAAAGTGATTAATTAAATTTTCTTAAATATAGTTGAGAAATAAATATGAGATCTAAACTTTTTTACTTACTTGAATTTCAGAATATTAGATTAAATCTGTAAGGATTCAGCCAGTGACTAGAAACCATATGGTAATTTCAATGAGAAGTTTAATGTAAAACTATTCCCCATAACAAAAAGTAAAATACATTGGCCAGTGAGAAGTATTGAGAAAGTATTGACAAGTATTGAGAAATAGGAAAGTTTGTAGAACATTACATAAATTGAAATAGATCATGGAAAAGGAAAATAAAGTGGTTATTTTTTCATTCTTTCATTCAGTGAATAACGCAGATATCATTGCGGTATTGTACTGATGGAGGCTTCTGGAAATCCGTTCTCCAAGTTGAGACAAGATGTTTACAAGAATATGTAACCTAGCAATACTTAATAAAATCATCAGAGGAGGTCAGAGGAGGATCTAGGATAATCTAGCTTCACTGAGTCGACGCTTAGAATTCGACACTAGGGTAGCTGTGTCCCTTGTACTTTCTGGTTCAACTGATGTCAGATAAATGCCTTATCCTGGCACTAGTGAAGCCTAGACATTGTAGGAGGTTGCACATCAGAAGCTACCTGTGCTGCATAAGTAAGACCATTAGTTAAGAATGTTTGTTTCAAAAGAACACCGGGGAAGGGGGGTGCGTAGCGATAGCACAGTGATAGGGCGTTTGCCTTGCACGCAGCCAACCAGGGGCTGACCCAGATTCGATTCCTAGCATCTCATATGGTCCTCTGAGCCTGCCAGGAGCGATTTCTGAGCACAAAGAAGCACAAGGAAGATGAGTTATCAAAACCAGTTGATGGGTGCAGCAGATCATATCAAAGTCTTTTATGCACTGAACTGGGACATCACATCACTACTAAATATATAACCAGACTCATGTGGGCTCACACTCCAAACTGTGGTTTCTTTACAGTCGGAGCAGTGCAGGTCAAACATGGATCCCTAATGAAGATCTCCTGCTTGTCATCAATTGCCCTAATCTAGCCCAGGGTCTGAATAGATAGGAAGAGGCTCCAGGCCCTCAGAAGATCTTTTAATCAATGATGGCCAATATGGCTGAGGTGGTCAAAAATTAACTGATTTTTTATTGATTTTTCAACTAACAAAAATTAACTTTATTAGAGTAGGCCAGGGACAGATATGAAGACATCCATATAAAAGTAATGAAGAAAAAAGGACAGCAAGATAGTGACAAATATGTACTCAATAAATCTAGAACTCAAATGTTTGTGTGATTTATAGGAATCAAATGCTTTAGAGGGGAAGAAGTGAGGCAAGAAAAAATGAAAATTGCCTATTACAGAAAATAAATAGCACTGACATAATAAATATAAATAGTACAAATATGAATATGATGTAAAGCTGTATACACTGATCATTTTTGGAATTTATTAGTAAAGGTATTTCTTTCTAACCAGATTTTATATTCTAAACATTCCTATTTTAACTACTGATAAAATAAAAATTTTAGACTATAATCTTATATTTTAAATAGAAAAAAAATAGTAAAGACAAATGGCAACAAAATTGATACTTTTAATTATAGTCTTATGTATGACAAATTATCTATAAAATGACTATAAAACACATTAGGTTTAAAGTCACTTGCTAGTATTATTACATATTATTTGGGTTTAATTGCTTGAACAATTAAGTAATATGTCATTTAAATGGCAAAATAATAATGATAATTATATCTTAAAACATTAATTCATTTATTTAAATTATACTACTAACTGATGGATTTTGTTCTTTTAGGAGGAAAATATTACACCTCTGTTAATGAGAATGACAATAATAGTATTTGATTTAATATGTATTTATTCATTCAAAACTAAATAACAAGAACCTATGACAAAAAAATAAAGCAAAAATAATTGCACATCTATGACAAAAAATAGCCTCAAATTGTAAAGACAGGATAGTTATCAAGTTTCCCTTTAACTATTTGTAAGATATACCTCAAATATTTAACTAATTTCTGACAAATATTTGTCTTCTATTTTGTTGTATTTTATAAGATTGGTTACAGCCAGTGGTACTGAGGACAAAGTCAGAAGTTCATACTAAAGTTGCCTGAAATTGAAGTACTGAGCTAGACAGTGCTTTGAAGACACCAGAGCCTCAGAGAGTGGATTTTAGGGGGCAATGTATTGCTAGGTTTCAAATACAAATTGTAATAAACCAATCTATATTTGACATGAAAAGCTACTTTTGTTTGAAATTTGTTCTTTAAAAATAGTGTTATTTTACTATTTAAGTAGAAAATGCTAATAAATATAATTTAATGGAATTATATTGCTTATTTGGGGGGCACACCAAAATAAGTGATGCTCAGAAATTACTACTGAATCTGAAATCAGGAAGTACGTGAGGATCATATGAGGTGCTTGGAGTTAATCCAGATCAGATCATCCACATTCAAAGCAAAAATTCTACCAGCTATGCAATCTCTCTCAGTAGTAAATATAATTTTAATATTAGTGACTTTATTTGCATTTTGTGTACTCTTTCCTCAGCATACAGGTATTTCAAATAGGATAATAACTGTAAAAAAATCAGGCTGGTTATATTTCTCTTTAGTAAAAATTAAGCCTCTCGTATGTATAAGGTTCTGAATTAAAACCTAATCAGGAGACACAAAGTAGAGAGCAAGAGGATATCAGAAGCATCTTGTGAAAACAAATAATATAAGATAAATATAAGATTAAAAAGTATAAAATAAAGTATAATTAAATTATAATTATTCTTATGAAAGCACATTATAAAAATAAGATTTATAGAACTGTCATAATTATCATCAGCCTTTAATGAATCTTATTTTAGATATGTAAGAAAATTGAGTGCCTAGGAATAAGCAAATACTAATAATTTTAATTATTTACAAAAACCAAATATTTTATGTCAAAAGTATTTTAATTGAATCTTTTACATTACATAGGTAAGTATTTAGAGTAATCATTAGGTATTCCTTTTCTGTTCAAAATAAAAGAATTAAATATAATTAAGTTAAACTTTGTAATATAATTTCTACTATATATTCTTTTGGTCTATAGACTTATTAAATAAAAGTAATTTTTGGTATGTTTCTGGAGGAGGGGTCTGAGTATGAACAGAAACATTTTTTGTCAATCATAGTCACAGAACAGAGATATTTGACATAAACTCCCTGACTTCCAAAATGCAATTTCATTGAAGTAGAGTATTGTTTTTCCCTTGCTTGACAAGAAAATGTGAGTGACATTTTTTTTCAACAATATAAATAGATGTTCCCATTTATAAACACTTGGCCATTTTCTGTTCATGGAAAAAGTGATTGTTCCATTACTGAAATGTATTTCTTGAAATATTCAACATATATATCCTATGATAATTTATTTTCTACATCTTTGTACATACACAAGCAACAGTCACTTTAAGTTTTATTAATTTAGTGTTCTTTCTAATATTCTGTTTAGGTTTATAATTAAATATGAATCGAACCAATTGGCATTGCTCTTAGTCACTTTAATGGGGGTGGGTTCAATTATTTAATCAACAAATGCATATTTTGACACCGGCCCAGTGGGGCTCAGCTGTGAAAGACTGTGAGTGTGACCTGTCTATGTCTGTCTACTGTCCTCTTGCGTGAAACTCTTGCGAGTGGGGCAAAAAGAGCCTCCAGAAACCTCGCTCGCCCAGACGCCATTTTCAGGGAGGGACTTCAGAGCATAAAAGCCGGCTATCCTTTGCAAAAGCTGGCTCCCTGTGTGTGACACCAGGCGGGGAAAATCCGCGAAAGTACACCGGCCCAGTGGGGCTCAGCTGTGAAAGACTGTGAGTGTGACCTGTCTATGTCTGTCTACTGTCCTCTTGCGTGAAACTCTTGCGAGTGGGGCAAAAAGAGCCTCCAGAAACCTCGCTCGCACCAGACGCCATTTTCAGGGAGGGACTTCAGAGCATAAAAACCGGCTATCCTTTGCAAAAGCTGGCTCCCTGTGTGTGACACCAGGCGGGGAAAATCCGCGAAAGTACACCGGCCCCAGTGGGGCTCAGCTGTGAAAGACTGTGAGTGTGACCTGTCTATGTCTGTCTACTGTCCTCTTGCGTGAAACTCTTGCGAGTGGGGCAAAAAGAGCCTCCAGAAACCTCGCTCGCCCAGACGCCATTTTCAGGGAGGGACTTCAGAGCATAAAAACCGGCTATCCTTTGCAAAAGCTGGCTCCCTGTGTGTGACACCAGGCGGGGAAAATCCGCGAAAGTACACCGGCCCAGTGGGGCTCAGCTGTGAAAGACTGTGAGTGTGACCTGTCTATGTCTGTCTACTGTCCTCTTGCGTGAAACTCTTGCGAGTGGGGCAAAAAGAGGCTCAGAGGAGCACGGCCGCTCCGCTTCGCTACGCGGCCGTGCACTCTTTCTAAGGAAAGAACTCCATTGCAACAAGAAGGAAAAATCACACTAAGAACGGCGCTATATCACAGAAGCAAACATTTCTCTCTGGACTGTCTTCTCTGTTACATGCTCGGGCCTAAGATTTGACCCAGTGTGAGGCTTCATCCACGGAGGACTCCCCTCCCTTAGAGGCAAGTCAGCCCATCCAGAAAGGGAGGAGCCAGAGGAGTGTGCTGCCTACATCATATAGACAATGAATACCACTACAACACGTAGAAAAACCCACAATACAAATGTGACAATGGGGAAACAGCGCAGGCCAGCATCAGACATAGAGAATGAAGATGACAATTCTGAGGACCAGATAATGACTGAACAACTAATCAACCTCTCAGATAAGGACTTTAGACTAGCAATATGGAAGGTGCTCAACAGACTCCAAGAAACCATGGATCGAGTTGAACAGAACACTAATAAGAACCAAGAAAATATGAAGGCAGAAATGACAAAACTCCAAACTGAAATAACATGTCAACTAACAGGCCTGAAAAACTCAGTAAACGAAGTGAATGACAAAATGGATAAGCTCTGGGACAGGGTATCAGAAGCTGAGAATAGACTTGGTGCTGTGGAAGATGAGATACATAACAATTCCATACAGCAGGAGAGATTGGACAAAAAACTTAAAGCAAATGAGCAGACAATGGAAAAATTAGTCAAAGAATGGGAACAGACGAAAATAGAAGTCTATGATAAGATCAACAGAAACAACTTAAGAATCATTGGAGTCCCAGAGACCCAGGAAGAAAATTTCCAGGAAGAATCAATGGTCAAGAACATCATTAAAGAGAAACTTCCAGAGCTAAAGAATATATGTGATCAAATCCTGCATGCCCGAAGAGTACCAACCAAAAGAGACCCCAGAAAAACCACCCCAAGACACATCCTAGTCACAATGACAAATCCCACAGATAGAGACAGAATTCTGAAAACAGCAAGATCAAAAGGGGAAATCATGTTTCAAGCAAGCTTCCCTGAGATTTACAGCAGACCTGTCACCAGAAACGCTCAATGCCAGAAAGCAGTGGTGGGATATTGTGACAAGACTGAATGAAATGAATGCTTCACCCCAGAATACTATACCCAGCAAAACTCACTTTCCGGTTTGATGGAAGAATACATGGTTTCACAGACAAAAAACAGCTCAGAAACTTCACAGACACAAAACCAGTCTTAAGAGAAAAACTGAAAGACCTAATCTAAGACAAGACTACCCAAAAGACACACCAAATTTTGAAATAAAGATGGCGTTAAATCCCAGGACAATTCTTTCTCTCAACGTCAATGGACTAAATGCACCAGTTAAGAGACACAGAGTGGCTAAATGGATCAAAAAACTCAATCCAACCTTCTGCTGCCTACAAGAAACGCACCTGAATAGTCAGAACAAACATAGACTCAAAATAAAAGGCTGGAGAAAAGTTATCCAAGCAAACAACACCCATAAAAAAGCTGGAGTGGCCATACTAATATCAGATAATGCAAACTTTATACTCAGGAAGGTTGTAAGGGACAAAGACGGACATTTTATATTAATCAAGGGGTACGTAGAGCAGGAAGAATTCACTCTCCTAAACATATATGCACCGAATGAGGGGCCAGCAAAATATTTAATACAACTGCTGACAAATCTGAAAAATAATATCAACAACAACACAATAATTGTGGGGGACCTAAACACGGCTTTGTCAACACTGGACAGGTCAACCAGACTGAAACCCAACAAGAATATACTAGACCTGAGGAGAGAAATGGAAGAAAGAGGCCTAGTGGATATATATAGGACACTCCATCCCCAGAAACCTGGATACACATTCTTCTCCAATGTACATGGGACATTCTCCAGGATAGACTACATGCTGGCACATAAAACATACCTCCATAAGATCAAGAGGATAGAAATTTTGCAGACTACCTTCGCTGACCACAAGGCTCTGAAATTATTTGTGAACTCCAAAGGGACTCAGAAGAAACACTTTAACACCTGGAAGTTAAACAGCCTCATGCTCAATAACCAGTGGGTCCGAGATGAAATCAAGGAGGAAATAAAAAGGTTCCTGGAAACAAATGACAATAAAGACACAAACTCTCAGAACTTATGGGACACAGCAAAAGCAGTACTGAGAGGAAAATTTATAGCTTTGCAAGCACACATCAGGAAGGAAGAAGGAGCTTACCTGAGTAGCTTAATGACACAGCTAATAGAACTAGAAAATGCTCAACAAAAGGACCCAAGAACAGGAAGACAGAAGGAAATAACAAAGCTGAGAGCAGAAATCAACGAAGTGGAAACTCAAAAAACAATCCGAAAGATCAACGAAAGCAGAAGTTGGTTCTTTGAAAAAATAAACAAGATTGATAGACCACTGGCAAACCTAACAAAGAAAGAGAGAGAGAGAAACTTGATAACTCGTATCAGGAATGAAAAAGGAGAGATCACTACTGATATGACAGAGATTCAAAGGGTAATCAGAAACTACTTTGAAAAACTCTACGCCACTAAAAATGAGAACCTGGAAGAAATGGATAAATTCTTGGACTCTTATAATCTTCCACGGTTGAAGGAAGAGGATGTAGCATATCTAAACACCCCCATCACCATTGATGAAATTAAAACAGTAATCAAATGTCTGCCGAAAAACAAAAGCCCAGGTCCAGATGGATTCACT
Organism: Suncus etruscus; assembly: GCF_024139225.1. Classification (NCBI taxonomy): domain Eukaryota; kingdom Metazoa; phylum Chordata; class Mammalia; order Eulipotyphla; family Soricidae; genus Suncus; species Suncus etruscus. Next base: position 25,077,762 of record NC_064863.1, read on the forward strand.
AATGAATTCTATCAAACTTTCCAAGAGGAACTACTGCCAATCTTGGCAAGACTCTTTCATGAAATTGAACAAACAGAAACACTTCCAAATAGCTTTTATGAAGCCAACATCACCTTGATACCTAAACCAGACAGAGACGCTACCAAAAAAGAAAATTACAGACCAATATCACTGATGAATGCAGATGCAAAGATCCTCAACAAAATCCTGGCAAATAGGATTCAATGCCTCATTAAGAAGATCATCCACTACGATCAAGTAGGTTTCATCCCAGGAATGCAAGGCTGGTTTAACATCCGTAAATCTATCAACATAATACACAACATCAATAACAAGAAAAATAAAAACCACATGATCATATCAATAGATGCAGAGAAAGCATTTGATAAGGTCCAACACCCATTCTTGATCAAAACTCTCAGCAAGATGGGAATGGAGGGAACCTTTCTCAATATAGTGAAGGCCATCTACCACAAGCCAGTGGCAAATATTATCCTCAATGGAGAAAAACTGAAAGCCTTCCCTCTAAATTCTGGCACAAGACAAGGCTGTCCTCTCTCACCACTCCTATTCAACATAGCACTGGAAGTACTTGCTATAGCGATTAGGCAAGAAAAGGATATCAAGGGAATCCAGATAGGAAAGGAAGAAGTCAAGCTCTCACTGTTTGCAGATGACATGATACTCTACTTAGAAAACCCTAAAGACTCTATCAAAAAGCTTCTAGAAACAATAGACTCATATAGCAAGGTGTCAGGCTACAAAATTAACACACAAAAATCAATGGCCTTTCTATACACCAACAGTAATAAAGAAGAAATGGACATTAAGAAAACAACCCCATTCACAATAGTACCACACAAACTCAAATATCTTGGAATCAACTTGACTAAATATGTGAAGGACCTATACAAAGAAAACTATAAAACTCTGCTCCAAGAAATAAGAGAGGACACACGGAAATGGAAACACATACCCTGCTCATGGATTGGCAGGATTAACATCATCAAAATGTCAATACTCCCCAAGGCATTATACAGATTTAATGCCATCCCTCTAAAGATACCCATGACATTCTTCAAAGAAGTGGATCAGACACTTTTGAAATTCATTTGGAACAATAAACACCCTCGAATAGCTAAAGCAATCATTGGGAAAAAGAATATGGGAGGAATTACTTTTCCCAACTTTAAACTGTACTACAAAGCAACAGTTATCAAAACAGCATGGTATTGGAATAAGGATAGGTCCTCAGATCAGTGGAATAGGCTTGAATACTCAGAAAATGTTCCCCAGAGATACAACCATCTAATTTTTGATAAAGGAGCAGGAAATCCTAAATGGAGCAGGGAAAGCCTCTTCAACAAGTGGTGTTGGCACAATTGGATAGCCACTTGCAAAAAATTAAACTTAGACCCCCAGCTAACATCATGTACAAAGGTAAAATCCAAATGGATTAAAGACCTCGATATCAGCCCCAAAACCATAAGATATATAGAACAGCACATAGGCAAAACACTACAGGACATTACAGGCATCTTCAAGGAGGAAACTGCACTCTCCAAGCAAGTGAAAGCAGAGATTAACAGATGGGAATATATTAAGCTGAGAAGCTTCTGCACCTCAAAGGAAATAGTGCCCAGGATACAAGAGCCACCCACTGAGTGGGAGAAACTATTCACCCAATACCCATCAGATAAGGGGCTAATCTCCAAAATATACAAGGCACTGACAGAACTTTACAAGAAAAAAACATCTAACCCCATCAAAAAATGGGGAGAAGAAATGAACAGACACTTTGACAAAGAAGAAATACGCATGGCCAAAAGACACATGAAAAAATGTTCCACATCACTAATCATCAGGGAGATGCAAATCAAAACAACGATGAGATACCACCTCACACCCCAGAGAATGGCACACATCACAAAGAATGAGAATAAACAGTGTTGGCGGGGATGTGGAGAGAAAGGAACTCTTATCCACTGCTGGTGGGAATGCTGTCTAGTTCAACCTTTATGGAAAGCGATATGGAGATTCCTCCAAAAACTGGAAATCGAGCTCCCATACGATCCAGCTATACCACTCCTAGGAATATACCCTAGGAACACAAAAATACAATACAAAAACCCCTTCCTTACACCTATATTCATTGCAGCTCTATTTACCATAGCAAGACTCTGGAAACAACCAAGATGCCCTTCAACAGATGAATGGCTAAAGAAACTGTGGTACATATACACAATGGAATATTATGCAGCTGTCAGGAGAGATGAAGTCATGAAATTTTCCTATACATGGATGTACATGGAATCTATTATGCTGAGTGAAATAAGTCAGAGAGAGAGAGAAAAACGCAGAATGGTCTCACTCATCTATGGGTTTTAAGAAAAATGAAAGACACCCTTGTAATAATAATTTTCAGACACAAAAGAGAAAAGAGCTGGAAGTTCCAGCTCACCTCAGGAAGCTCACCACAAAGAGTGATGAGTTTAGTTAGAGAAATAACTACATTTTGAACTGTCCTAATATTGAGAATGTATGAGGGAAATGTAGAGCCTGTTTAGGGTACAGGCGGGGGTTGGGTGGGGAGGAGGGTGATTTGGGACTTGGGTGATGGGAATGTTGCACTGGTGATGGGTGGTGTTCCTTTTATGACTGAAACCCAAACACAATCATGTATGTAATCAAGGTGTTTAAATAAAAAAAAAAAAAGTGTAAGAAAAATAAAAAAAAAAAAAACAAAAAAAAAAAACAAATGCATATTTTGCTACTGTCTTTTTAATATGTACACATCTCTCTCCCCAAATGCAATTCTATTGCTATTCCAGAGCTGTTCAGAGTCTTCTGCCTATTAACATTGTAAATGCAAAGAATACTCACATAAGTTCCAGAAGTTTAGTAGAGATTTACTGGTATAGCTATTACTTAGAGCTCTCTAATCATAGGCCACTTGACTGTCATTACTACTTGGATTTGCTTGACTATTATTTTCGTTTAGCCAAAGGCAGAGAATGTAGAAAATCTATATCTAAGAGCTTTGGCAAAAGCTTAGCTATTTATCATTTTTGTGAAGATCAAGTAAGGCCAGGTGTACTGTTAGTTTTAATGAAGCCAGTGTTGAGAAAGGTGCTAGAATAAAAATTTAAAGCATTATTTGCTAACTTTCTTCTTTGTGTGCAGTTTGGGTCAGCTTCAAATCTTTAACACATAAATCAGCCTCAAATTAATTATTCTTTATAAAAGTTTACCATTTAGAAATCATTTCTACTCAAAAATAGCACTATTCTACATGTAAGTTTAATATAAAGTTTCCAGTTATATAAAGGGATGACATGATCTTCTGATATTTAGTATATCCTGGTCCACAAGAAGAAAATGATCTGAAAAAAAGGAAATGACATATTTTTGAGTGATTGTCTACCTGAGCATAATCTAAACATATTTGTGATCTAGACTATAATTTTCAAGAACACAATTTCTTGTCAGCACTATTTTCCATAGCTTTTGTTCCTCCAGAAACTTCTAAAGTACAGTAAGGGGTGAATTAAAATTTATGATTGATTGCTTTGTTTTATTTTTTTGACTTTAATATACTAACATGGTAATTACCATATGATTAAATTCAATAGCTTATTTTTATATACAGATGCAGTTCAGGAACAGCGATACTACTTAAGATAATGGACTTGTGCTCCAACTATTTTTCTCAGAAAAATTGTCAGTATATATATTTATATATATATTTATATACATATATATAGGTCTTCCTTACAACTGCCTTCCTCAGAAATAAAATTTTGTTTTCTGTTTTCTGTGACTGTGTTTAACTAGAATCTTGTAGAAAATCATCTGTTATTTTATGTGATTTTTTTCACTCTGAATATTTAATTTCATTTTATCATCTTGGTTGTTGATAATATCAATTATATATCCCATTTTATTCCATTCTCTGCTCTCCATTAACACACTATTATTTGTGGTTGAATATTTATTTTCAATTTAAAAGTATAACAAGGTTACATTGATCAAAGATTTATAAGGAACTATGCTTGCATTTATTATATCTACATACAAGTTTAATGATTAGACCATCAGAAGAATTTATTTAATATATTTACAAAAGTATTTTTCAGAAAAATTTTATTTAAAGTTATTTAAAGTTCCAGTATAAAATGTCTTACTAAAGAACTTGCCCTGAACTTGGTATGATTAGATTTTTTTATGATTAGATATTTTTTATGATTAAATTTTTTCTGCTTCCTCTTTCATTTTTGTGTTCTTTTTTGTTTTTGTTTTTGTTTGTTTTGGGGCCACACTCAGTGATGCTCAGGGGTTACACCTAACCATGCGCTCAGAAATCACCCCTAGCTTGTGGGACCTTATGGGATGCAAGGAATTTAACCATGGTCCATCCTAGGCTAACGCGAACAAGGCAGATGCCTTACTGCTTGTGCCACCACTCCAGACCTGGTTTTTCTTTTATTATTGATTTGTTTGAGCACCTTAATTACAAAATTTTTCATAGTTTTAGTAACAGAATGCACACCACCCTACACCAGTGCACCAATACATCTTGGTTCCCTCCAACCCATGTTAGGCCGCCTTCTCTTTCTCTCTCTCTCTCTCTCTCTCTCTCTCTCTCTCTCTCTCTCTCTCTCTCTCTCTCTCTCTCTCTCTCTCTCAGTCTCTCTCTCTCTCAGTCTCTATCTCCTGCACACACATGATTTCTTTTTTGACACTGTTTTGCACTATTGTTAATAATAGTGTGCCATACATGTTACTTTATCACCTTACGTATGCAGATTTTGTTCAGAATGATAAGTTCCAAATATCATTATCATAGTAGACCCTTTGCGTAATTGAACTCACTTCTCTTTGTGCAAATATACCCACTATGGCCTGATCCTCCTGACACTCATCTCTATTCTCTATTTTTTTTGTAATGGTTTTTATTTTTTTTTCAAACAGAAAAAGCCATTTTAATCACACATATACATTCATAGGACTTTAAACAAAATGTAATATAAAATATAAAAAAACCAAAACCCCACAACAAAAAAAATTGCATTTACTTGTAAACTACTTAACAGCTGGTGGGTTGGCTGACAGGGCTGCCCAAGAAAAGCAAAAGCAGATATAATGAGGTACATTTTCAATGAATAACCACCACAGATCATGTGAGCTGCTCTAGCAGCCCAGTCACCTGTTCCCCAATCTTGCCCCCTTAGAGACAAACCAGGGCAGTCCTCCCATGAATTGAGGGCTCCAGCTATATCGATAAGCACCTCAAAAAACATACAAAACAAACAATCCAAAAAAAAAAACAAAACCTAAAACAAACAAACAAAAATCACACCATGGTCTTGAATTAAGAAACATGGTATAGCACATAACGAAAGAGAAGAAAGGAAGAAAGAAAAAAATAAATAAATATAATTGGGGACAACACTTTCAATAATTGCACCCAAACAAAAAAAATCGACCAAAATAGATAAATAAATCAAAAATAATAATAACAATAATAAATAAAGGTAATATATATTTATATAAAAATAACCAAGAAATAAAAGATGATTCAAGAAAATGGAAACATAAACCCTGCTCATGAATTGGGAGTATTAACATAATTAAAATGGCAATAATTACTACTAAATGCTTACTAACACTTGTATAGATTAAATAGAATTTCTATGAGTTTACCCAGGCTATTTTTAATATAATTTTTATTTTGATCATAGTGGCTTACATATTGTTGACAATATTATTATAGTTACATATTTACATAAAATCAGGGGGGATTCCCATCACCAAATTGTCCTCCCTACCCAGGATATTTTTTGAAAGAAACAGATCAAATACTCCTGTAATTTATTTGGAACAATAAAAATCCACAAATAGCTAATGCAATCCTTGAGGAAAAGGAGATGGTAGGTTGGGGCAGGAGTGATGGCACAGCACATAGGGCTGGCTATTGCCTTAATTGTGATATCAGACTTGAAACCATATGATACATAGGTGGAAATATAGGTGGAACATTCCATGATATTGAAGCTAAAGATGCGGGGAGAAAAAGAATTTCATTTACTGCTCGTGGAAATGCCATCTAATTTAGCCTTTATGAAAAACAATATGGATTTCTTTCAAAAAAAATGGAAATTATGATCCAACGGTACTACTCCTAGGGATATATTGTGTTCATGAATAACAGACAGAATCTGGAAGGAAGCCTAAGATGAGTGGCTAACGTAACAGTGGTACATTTACAGAATGGAATTCTATGCATCCATTAGGAAAAATGGCCATCATCAAAATTCTCTTCTGGGGGAAATTAGCATATAGAAGATATTAAAAAAATCAGTGGGGTCAGGGTTATATGTCAGGCATATGCACAGGCTTGACTTAGATCCCTGGCACTCTGTGTCATCATATAATATGACTCTAATGGCACCACATCATAGGTTCTAGCATTTGTGCCTGAAAAAATTATGACAGAAAAATACCCCATTTAAAAATATATGTTAGTTCATATACCATTCAATATCATTTAAATGAATCAAATATACTATTTAAAAGAATGATACATTAAAAAAGTAGAACAAAAATATATATATTTCGTTAAGAAAACTAATGCAAAGTGCAATCCATTGAATAAGACTGTTATTTTTTCAGCAATTATCTATGAATAGTCTTAAAAAAAACAAAATGCATAACGTGTACTCTATACAAATAACATTCATTGAGCTTCAATTAGCATTGCTAAAAGAACAAGAAGTTTTAAACCATGGTTTGTATATAGAAACTAAAAATTGAGTTATGTGTAAAAATGAATAGTAGCTCTAAGAATAAGTGTCCCTCAAAACTCATAACAATTACTTTAAAAAATGCCAGTGAATTATTTTAAAATAGAGCAAAGCTATTTTACTTTTCAATAGAGAATATGAAAATTAATGTCTGCATATGCTTGTTTATTCCACTTTTTCTGAAAATTTTCCTTTCTGACCTTATCATTCCCCTCCCCAAAGTCTTCTCTGAGCTAATCTTGATGAAAGATGCCCTCTAAAGTCAGGTGGCTGAATTATTTAACATCACAGGTTTTCTCCATGTGTGCAGGAAGTCTCCATGTTAATCATAAATGTCTTCCTAACTTTATTAATCAAAATTAAAAAAAACTTTAAAAATGCCAACAAGTTTTAGAAAAATACCTAAGAGCAAAATATTTTAATTCAATTTATGAAATAAATGCTGGGGATGACAAAAGATTTGTGAAATGTTTTCAATATTATTAGTCACTAGAAAATGCCAGTTAAAATTTATAATTTATACCTATTAGTCATGTTAAAATAAATGAATATTCTGATTCAGGAAGCCTAGAATGTGGCTCAGTATTAGATGACAACTTTGACCATATGAGGTCATGCAATACAATTCATGTATTGTAGTCCTGCAAGCACTCTGCGGGAGATGTGAGGGCTACCAGCATGTGATCTGAAGCATTTTAAGAAAATATCAGCCAGCACCATCAGAAATGTAATACTTCTATAGTGAGAATTACAGGAGTTTGCAAATTCTGCAATCAGGTGCACCAGCCCAAGAAATACTAACAGCAAAGAAAAAGAAAGTAATGCAGGAAGGAGGGAACGAAGGAAGAAAGGAGGGAGGATAGGAAAGAAGGGAGGGAGGGTGGGAGGGAGGGAGGGAGGGAGGAAGAAAGGGAGGAAGGAAGGTAGAAAAGAAGAAAGGGGGAGGGAGGAAGGAAGGAAAGAAGGAAGGAGGGGAGGGAGGAAGGAAGGAAAAAAGGAAGGAAGGGAGGGAGAAAGAAGGAGGGGAGGAAGGAAGGAGGGAAGAAATGAAAGAAGGAAGAAAGGAGGGAAGGAAGGAAGGAAAGAAGGAAGGAAGGAAGGAGGGAAGGAAGGAAGGAGGGAAGGAAGGAAGGAAGGAGGGAAGGAAGGAAGGAGGGAAGGAAGGAAGGAGGGAAGGAAGGAAGGAGGGAAGGAAGGAAGGAAGGAAGGAAGAAGGAAAGGAAGGACAGAAGGAAGGAAGGAAGGAAGGAAGGAAGGAAAGAAGGAAGGAAGGAAGGAAGGAGGAAAGGAAGGAGGGAAGGAAGGAAGGAGGAAAGGAAGGACAGAAGGAAGGAAGGAGGAAAGGAAGGAAGGAAGGAAGGAATGGAGGAAAGGAAGGAAGGAAGGAAGGAACGAGGGAAGGAAGGAAGGAAGGAATGGAGGGAAGGAAGGAATGGAGGGAAGGAGGGAGGGAGGCAAGAGAGGGAGGCAAGAAAGGAAAGGGAGGGAGGGTGGAAGGGAGGAAAGTAAAGAAATCTGTAGTGGGATGATAGTAAGTTACAAGGATAAATGAATTAGTTCCTACATTATAGATACTTGGGAAATTATAACACATAGTTCTAGGTCTCTTTGCAGGAAGGCAGCCAAGAAAATGTTTTAACATGTGAATGTGGAAATGTTGTGTGTTAAGTGCTGAAGAGTCAGTTAAATAAAAGCCTGGGTGACAGGTTAGAAAGAGCTTTACAGGCAACCAAAGGCAAATTGAACAATAGGAGAATTATATCCTCCAACCATTTTAATCTTTACTGAAAATGTATCAGAAAATGTTTTTATGGAAAAGAATATATAAGCAAGTGTAGGTTTTCAGACTAGTGGAGTCAAGATTAAACATTTAAATTTCCTCTTTGTCAACTCTTCTGAGGCACACTTTTATCTCCAAGTCAATGTGAAGTAAGCCTAAGTTCTTGTGAAACAGAACTAAATAAGGAAGACTATTTTTATTTCTATTTTTTGTGTGTATTTGTGTGGGGTGAAAGGGTGCATAATCTAATGACCAGCTGTCCCCATTCTTTTTTATTTGGGGAAAAGACAATTATTGTCAGTTAGTGATCATCAGTAAAATTTCATTTACATCTAAAGGTTTTGTTCAGATTATCTTTTTTGTCGGAAGAAACCATTTAATTTGTCACTAAGGGTTTAACTCAACCATGTGCTGTGAATTTAAACCCAAAAATACACTCCTGAAAATCATTGAGTTATGGTAGAACAATATCTGGAACTTAAAACAGCCTGGCCTCAAGGCATGGAGGTCTTTGACATAATAGAAACCATCTAGGAGACCTTAAAGACATTGATATGAAAAATTTTAGGCCCAATCTGGACTGGATTCATGGGTTAGGTGTCTGGGCCCCATTCGAAGAACAACAGTTTCTAAGGCCATAGAAAGAACATTAAAAGACCATTAACTACTCCAAGTTCTCTCCCTTAGCAACTACACTAGCAACAGAAGGTGTGTGTATGTATGGAAGAAGTGCAAATAAGGAAAAATGATGTGAACTAAATTGTCTGAAATAAAACAGTACACACACTGCCTATGCACCTGACACTGCCAACTCTTCTCTTGAATGTGGACATTCATAATGGAAATAGTCTTTACACTCATCATTTCTATTTCCATTCTGGAGCAGTTCGTGTTTTGTTTTGTTTTTTTTTTTTTCTGACAGAGATGAAAATCTATCTCATCATCCTTCCCCTTATTTTTTCAAAGCATTTTTTCACTTCCTCCAAATATTCCATGTAGCCTTGGTGACAATTAGAGTGAAGCTATTGATACCAACTGAGCCTACTGCCTTTCTGCCTCTCAGTTCAGTTAAGCACCTTGAAAACCATTCTCCTTCGCTGGTGTGAGTAGTGTTTACTACAAGCACCAAAACCCAAATATCTAGAAAACTTGGACAAGCTAGTTTGACACAGAATTCATCAGCAGGGAACGCTCACATTCCGGTCTTACTCCTCACCATCCTCCCAAAAATCATTGTTTTTTTTTTTTTTGGTCTTTAGTGACTTGGTACAAGGTCCACCATCTTTACCACAGACAGCCACATTTCTGGTGGATGTTTTGTTTGTTTGATTGTTTTTATTTTTTTTGTTTTTTAAAACTATTTCATAAAAGAAATGAGCCAATTCCAGAGACAAGGACATTTCATTTCTGAAAATGATCAACTTCTGAGCTTTTTCTAAGAATCTTTTCTTTAATCATGTTTTCATATTGTGAACCTGTCCATCTATTTGTATATACCTGCTCTAGATATGAAATTCTTCATACCTAGAAAAATGAACATTATTGCTATTCAGGGTTATGGAGTTCGGGTGGGCTTTCTTTTTGCAGAGACCCTCCACCTTGCTAAACTTAGAACAACATTCTGACTGCTAAATGTGGTTATTGGCTTTTATAAATGAGATTTTGCATTTTTCCTGACTTATTAGGCCACCATTTTGTTGTCTGATATCTCTTACAATAAGCCCCATAGATAACACCTGTAGATGTACCATATTTGTGATCAGTGGTAGACACTTTCCAGGGAGGTGACAATTAAAACTGACTTGTCAAGAGCAGTGACAAGGAGTTTTTTTAAAGTTATAGACTTTAAAAATAATCCATATTGATTAAGACCAAAGAAAGGACCTATTTTCCCCCAGAAAATTAACAACTAAATTATAATTTACTATTTTAACTTTATTTCCTACTACTGTGATCCATTACTGTGGTCTGCTTATCTATTTCTTCTGTTCTAAAGAAGGATGTGCTCTATATTTTAAAATGGTTGGAAGAACTGTGTTAGAGAGTGCACTCTGCCTTTTCCTTATATAAAATGAAATGCAGTTGCTCATGGTTAATAAAGAATTGCTGATTTAAATATTGCAAGTGTTTAGATCCTTGCCAATCAAACAAGAATATGTGTTCCAATCTTTAAAATAACAGGGAGAAAAAAATAAAAAAATAAAAATAAAATAAAATAACAGGAAAATGTGCTTCACTTTTTTAAATTAATTAATTAATTAATTTTGTGCTCCACCCTTTAAAAGATTTGGAAAAAAACTATGATCTAGGCTGCACTTTATTCTGTGTGGCTAATAAAGAATTCCTGACTCAAACTTTGCCAAGTGTTTCACTCTTTTGTTTGTTTGTTTGTTTGGGGGCCACACCCGCTGATACTCAGGAGCTACTCCTGGCTCTGGAGTCAGAAATTACTCCTGGTTTGGGGATTGAACCCCTGTCTGTCTTAGGTCAGCCACATGCAAGGCAAAAGCCCTACCGCTGTGTCACTGCCTCGGCCCGAATGTGTTTCATTTTTGTCATAGTGGGACATTATCTAAAGTCAAAGCTATTTAAACATTTCTGCTGCTACTTTTAATATATGCATTCTCAATTCTTATTTTTGTTATTTGTTTTTTGGGGGCAATACCCTGTGGTGTTCAGGACTTAATCCTGGTTCTGAGCTCAGGAATCTCTCAAGGTATTCTTAAGGGAAATCAGTGTTGGTCATGTACAAGGAAAAAGGGCTGCTTGCTATACTAACTCTCCAGTCCCCTTTTCTAATATTTTACCCCTCCCCCCACTCTACTAAGGCCAAAATAAGTGTGGCCTTTATTGCAACTACATAATTATTGACTGTGCTTTCCTGGATTTCACTCTGAAATTCTTTACTTAATTCCATTAACAAAAATTAGAGAAACCATGTATGGATTATGAATTTAAAAATATATTGAAGACTGTTGTTTACTAGTTCGTTTATGTATATTTCCACTTAAAATGTGTGCTTGTTTCCTTGGAAACCATACCTTGCAGTGCTCAGGACATAATCCTAGCTCTGTATTCAGAGTCACTACTGTTGAGTTTCAGGGATATGGTGATCAAACTTCGGCTAGATGAGTACAAGGCAAGCACTCTGTCTGCAGTTCTATAAATAAATAAATAAATAAATAGCACTATATATTAAAGTATGTGAAAGAAAATACTTTATAAAAAGTTGCTGTTTTATTAAAATAAAACAAATTACACTCTGCATTTCACTTATATATTTAATAAATAGTTATTGTGCAAAGTTGGGTGCCTACGTAACAGTATATTTTATTTAACCTTAATATATAAAATTTTATTTTATTAAAGCAAAACATAACAAAGTTCAGCAAACCATCTATTTTTAAATAACTGTATTAAGAATAGAAATTTAGTTATTGATTATATTACAACCTCCTTTTCCACCACACCATTAGAAATATGTAATTTTAAAAGTATTGCTATAAAAGTAGTAGAAAAGACCACTAGTAATGTTAGAATTATCTGCAGCCTCGTTTGAGGGAAAACAAAGTGACTAGTAAAATTAAAGATAAAAACAAAGTCACAAATCTAAATATAGAAATGTGCTGAATGTTATTTCTCTTTCTTTAAGAAAATTTCCATCAATATTCACTCCTATTTTTCTTTTAAGTGAAGTTATTGCTTGCAAAGTCAACATATCTTTCACAGCACAGCATTTTAGATTTAATTTAAAATAAAAATTGTATAGTTTATTATAATAGTTGTTATAACTGGATTTCATTTAAATACTTTATCTTAGATCATAAAATCATAACATGTAATAGAAAATAAATAATGCAAATTAATTTTAATACAAAATTACTTGTATAATAGTTCACTGAATAATAGTCAAGCAAAAATTAATGCAGTGGAATATAAAAGTATTAACCTAATACAATACCTTTGCTAATTTTAGTATCATCATTATTTTTCAGTAATTATGCCTAAGAAGTTTCCATACTGTTTTTTATTTCTCACCCACTTGAAAAAATAAAGTGGTTGATTAACATCTGTGAAAAATAACATCCATTGTTGGTATAATAAATTCAAATAAAATTAGTATTATTTGTCATAGTGGACTAAGGGTCTAACTATAATGTTGGAAATGAAGGAAAAGGAGGTGAGCCAGGAAAATTCATCTTTTATTTTCATTAATTTTTTAAAAAAATATCTTATGTACAAAAGTTACAATAGTGTTCAAGTATCTGGTATTAATCTGTAATGTTCCTGGCCACCCTCCACCACAGAGGTACCCATAATCCAAGATCTTCTCTCTGTCCCTATGTCCATTCTAGTCTAATGTTTTTTAATTACACCTCTGCTACATTACTTTTTAATGAATTATACTTTGGGTATAAACTATTACATCCTTTAGCATTACCCATATACCTGAGTCCCTCTGTTATGTTCCATGTTATTTTCCAGAAACTTCTTCAATCGGTCACTTTAAATCTCCTGCATAAGTGCAACACCAATTAGGCAGCACTAATAACTGATGGAAGAGATAAGAAAAGCATTCAAGAGGGCAAAAGATAGGTAACATTTTGGACACCACACATGTACCCGATCAAATGAAGAAACAACTTTCGAACCTTGTATTGATGTTGGAGCAGATGACAAAACAAGAAGCATTTCTCTCTAGAGGAGCAAGGACAAACCAATAAGAACATTGTCCTAGAAAGGACAATGATTTGATCCCCTGGCTTCCCATATGATCCCCCAAGCCAGGAGAGATTTCTGATCTCATAGCCAGGAGTAACCCCTGAGTGTCACCAGGAGTGGTCCATAAAAAAATAACATTGTTCTATTAACATAGCATCATGAAACAAATCACAGAGTTCCATTTAGAAGAGCTGACAGGAACAGGAATGGGAGCAACAGGAACAGGAAGAGACTGGAATAAGAGAAACCTATACATTTCATTTGATTCAATGGAAAGATTCAAACAACAACTTCTGGACACTAGCTGCAGCCTGCGGTATATGAGATCCCGCTTAAACTTTTAAATACAAAAATGTAATACAAAAAACGACTGGGCTTCTATGTGGTAATTTTATACCACACCCACTCAAAAGCTACTCAATATTTTCTATGTCATAATTGCAGATTTTAATTTTATTCTAACTTTGTCAATCAAGGAGATTGTCATCACCAGAGAAGAACCAAGAAAGACACTTGCAAAAATTTAGATAAGCATATTGGTAGACAGCTTAAAAATTGTATACTCAGAGATTCATGATCTCATTTAAGAGTCACACAACCTTGATCAAATATCATATCATTTGTTTCATAGTAAACTTCAAAATCCAAACCAGAGTACTTAACATTGAAATACAAGTTGTTTTCCATTCAACAGAACCAAACTAATTGATACTTTCCATTCTGTCAGTGTTTGTAAATGATTTTAATCATTTGATATGGTATTTCTATTCTATCCTGCATCCTAATTTTACTAGAGAGTTTGAACAGAAGGTAGGATTAAAACAGTGTTGTTAAGTGACACTGATTTATTTCATCTTAACATTTTTACATTGTCTTTTCAAAGTGCTCAAAATGCTATGTGCAATGAAAAATAACAAGCACAAAAATTCAATGGCATTTTAAAGATTTTTTTAACTAAATAAATGAATTATTTGTTAATGACTATTTTGTTTCAATTTATCTTAAAAGCTTAATTTAGACTTTCTTTATCTCAGAACACTTTCTTTGTCTTTGGTGTTCTCTATATTATTTTCATTCTTACAGCATAATTTTTCATAAAATAAAACAAGCTATTGAATCAACTGCCAGCATTTGTGAATTGAATTCATCACATAAAGAGACATTTTATAATTGTTTTATAATTGTTATCAAAAGTATTTTATTATAATTAAAATATTATTTAAATTATTCCTTACATAAATATAAAATTGTCAGGTAAAATTTTATGTTTCTCTACCTAAAATGCTTCTAAATTTACAAGTTGCAGATCTCTCACACATGATTTTGTTATTTACTCTCATCCGTTCATTTATTCAGCATGATTGAATAACTAATGTACAGTAATTTTAAACTATAACTAAACTATAACTTTAGTTTAACTATAACTATATATAACTATATTCTTTATAACTATATTTATAGTTTTGTATTGTTTTGTTTATCTATATGTATTGCTATATTTATAGTTATAAAGAATAGGAAACATCCACCCAATTCTGTAATGGAATTAAGAGATGTATTTCAGGAAAATAGAATATAATGGATTGTAAGTAGCTTGAGAGTGAACCTTGATATTATTCCTCTCAAACCAAATATCAGGTGCTATAAAAATGATGCTATTGCACTCAGTCACTGGTGTATATTAATAAAAATACTGAAAACTGAATTCTATAGTTGATATATGTAGAAAATAAAGAAAACCCATACCTGATAATTTTGCATAATTCCAAAAGGTCTCATTTAAAATTCTCAACCCTTACTCTTTGGAAAAAGCTGTTGAATAAAGCTCATTGAGGAATTTTCTTTTTTGGAAAGCAAGATTTACAAATTTTCCACTTTGGCGATATTATTCACTATCAGAATTTTTTCGTTCATCATTTTATTTTTTATTTTAAGAGCTAAATCAATGATGTGTGGACACTACTCTTAGCTGTTTTCAGAGAACCATTTGGGATCTGCAAATTGAAAAAGAAAAGGTTCTTTTATGTATAATAAAATCACTGAGCATGCGCTCTCTTTCTCTCTCTCTCTGCCCTCATTTTTTTGTCATCTTTTTTTTGTTTGTTTGTTTTTTGTTTTTTGTTTTTGGGCCACACCCGGCAGTACTCAGGGGTTACTCCTGGCTGTTTGCTCAGAAATAGCTCCTGGCAGGCACGGGGGACCATATGGGACACCGGGATTTGAACCAACCACCTTTGGTCCTGGGACTGCTGCTTGCAAGGCAAACACCGCTGTGCTATCTCTCCGGGCCAGTGTTTTGTCATCTTAACCTGGATAAAATACAGCAAAACTCATAATTTTATTATGGGGTTGAAATAAGTTAGGCTAAAGCAAACATTTAGATTATTTCTAGATACTTTCAAATTGAAAACTGAGTACATATAATTTTCTTATTTTTAAAATGGCAGAGATGATTGGCTGCTGCTTTAAATAATTATTATTTTTTGAATAGATTGCTTTGACTTATTATATATTTAATGTTGTTTATTTAATGTGATTGCAATAATGTTAATCTCCATGGTTTGAATACAGTTACTGTACTGCTATATCACCAGAGAACCCAAACTGTTTCCACACAATTAAGTTATCTCAGCTTTTAAGTTAAAGGACAGGGGTTTGATATAGTAATCATGGTGATTAAATAAAGATATTACTTAATAAAAAATAAAGAATAAAAACTATAGTAGCAAGATATTTATGAAAATTATTGCATCTCCAATGAAGAAACTAATACAACAACTGAATGTTTAATAAGCTCTTGTTGTTAGCTTTATGTTCTGTTAAATTGGTGTGTTTCTTTAAGGATGACAGCATCAAATAAAAGAAGTTGTCCAGAAATTCAAAGCACTATTCTTGATACTACAGCTTTTATTTATTTTTACTTTTTTATCTTTATTTAAACATCATGATTATAAACATGACTAGTCGGGTTTTAGTCACAAAAAGAACACCCCCTTCACCTGTGCAAAATTTCTTTCTTTTCAGATCCAAGGCCTCCTGAAAGGAGGAGGATGTTGGGCAGAAGATAACTGCATTTGCTTCAAACAGTCTTGGTGATAGAAATCCAAATACTGGAGTACCTAAAGTTTGGTAAGATCGGTGTTCCTGAAGGGAATCATAGAATAGTCATGAAGTAGAACCATCGGCAATATTGTGATTCTGGATGATGGTTTTAGCAGATATTGCTTTAATAAGCATGGGCTTGGTCTACCCACTCTTCCCAAGTTTTGCAACTTTCTGCTGTGTAACCAGTGTACCCATGATTTTTCATGGCTTGATTTACATCTCATTTGAAAAACAAATGAGTCTGTCCCAGTGTGAACATGGCAAATGCATTTGTTGATACCTTATTTTAAAAGATAAATGAAGCCTAATGTTCAGAGTGAACATCATTGTGTCTCTGATACTTATCAACTAATTTTGTGATAACTGACTTTGCTAAAAAATTAATTTAAGAAAAACTGAAGAAATTTTATGGTATATAGGAAACTTAACTTCATGTGGCTGAGGAAAATTCAATTTCCAGATTTCCATATAATTTTTATAATCGCACTATGATTGATCCTTGAGTAGAGAGCTAGGAGTAAAAATTGAGCAACCCTTGGTTTAACCCAAAAATCATAGGAAATAATGAAGAATTTATAACCCTATTATGTTATATAATCAATATTTGAATCTACATCTGTGCTAAATAGTGATATTAAATTAGGTTGAAAATAGAATAAATGAAGAAGCATTGTATGTAGACAATTTCATTGGTTGAAAAATTTGAGAGTTTTACTAAATATTTCTTTAAAGTTCTGTTTCATATAACTATATTTCTGCCAGGATGAGGACATCATGACAAAGAAATTTTAGTTTTATTACTAAAATTGTAGATAATTAAATAAACTGGCAAATGAAACCAGTCATGGCTTTAGGTGAAAATAGTAAATTTGTCTTGCTATATTTCGATTTTTGAGTTATAAAGAAATGAACTAGATTTATGGGCCTGAATGTGGATGAGTGTAAGAGAGCGGTGAATTAGAAACATCTTATTAGCTCAGCTATTTTATGTTATTTAGAATATTATATCACTAAAACTGCTTCCCAGTGGATCATTTGTTGATGCTGCCAATCAGAAATGGCTTCAGCAGCGCTTGCCTGGCAAGCAGTCAATCCAGGACCTAAGGTAGTTGGTTCAAATCCCGGTGTCCCATATGGTCCCCCATGCTGACCAGGAGCTATTTCTGAGCAGACAGCCAGGAGTAACCCCTGAGCAACGCCAGGTGTGGCCCAAAAACCAAAAAAAAAAAAGAAATGGTTTCAGTAACTAATCCATTTTCCTATGATGTTTATACAATACAAAGTTCAGTAGAACTTTTTTTTTTTTTTTTTTGTAGTTTTTGGGTCACACCCGGCAGTGCTCAGGGATTATTCCTGGCTCCAGGCTCAGAAATTGTTTCTGGCAGGCACGGGGGACCATATGGGACGCCGGGATTCGAACCGATGACCTCCTGCATGAAAGGCAAACGCCTTACCTCCATGCTATCTCTCCGGCATTTTTCCTATTCTAATTAATGAATTACCATTATCTAGCATTAATATATGGTAGAGCCAAAACTTAACATTATTTTGAAATCTAATGTATATTAAAATTGAGTGTCTCATTTAAATGCTTTATTTCTAAATAGGGGAAAATAGCTCATTGTATTGTATTTTCCTACAGTATTATACAGTCTTTCCATTATAAATAAAGCATCTTTGAGTGACTATTAAATGATAATATTAAAGTCTAAAGACTTTAATAAATAAATTTGTTACTTATTACCTTTAAAATATTCTAATTATTTACCAAGCTATTTCAAGTATCTCCATATTTATGTACGAATTACTATTTGCCTTGATTCATATGTTCTACTTTATTTCTACACTTCTTTTCTTAAAACTGTTGGCCTGTTTCTTAGTATGATATATTTATGATATATAATGGAGATTGAAATGTTATGAGAAAAATTATATCTTTCATATAATGTGTTTTATTTTATAAAACATTCAGGGAATATTATTACATTTTAAATAGCAGGTATTTTAATGTGTAAAATAAAAGCCTTTAATATAAAACATATTATATTTCTTTTTGTGATGTAAAATATATTTTAAATAAAGATATGTATGTTTTCAAGTTGTTCTTTAATTTTAACTAACATTTTATATATATAAATATATATATATATATATGTTTCCAGGTCATTCTTTAATAGTAACTAATATTTTTTTAACTTAAAAGCTTAATTGGAAAATGAAAAGAAAAACAAGTATGTGATCAATAGTGATCTTGTCTTCTTATCTATACTATCATATATGTACGACTAGAACAGGGAAAACAAACTTATTTTAATATGACTAAAATTGAATAATATGTATCAATATGCATGATACATACAAACTATATTTAGATGCATTGGTACGTGCATACATATGACCTATGACTATTTATTATATATTTATTTATTTTATCCAAAATTTGTTCAATTTAATACCTAATCAGCATAAATTTAGCTAAATATAAAGAAATACTAAAATAGACATATTCATTAAAATGTTATTGCAACCAATAAAATTTTCATGTAATGATTTCTGTTTCAATGAATTTAATTTTAATTTATTTATCAAATGTTATGTATCCCACCATATTACTAGACTAGTTTGCGGCCCAGAGATAGATGAGAAAACAAAGCAAACTCCTTATCCTTGTGTTTAAAGTTCTAGTAGAAAATGATCATGAGGGCCCAGAGAGATAGCACAGCGGTGTTTGCCTTGCAAGCAGCCGACCCAGGACCAAAGGTGGTTGGTTCGAATCCCGGTGTCCCATATGGTCCCCCGTGCCTGCCAGGAGCTATTTCTGAGCAAACAGCCAGGAGTAACCCCTGAGCACTGCCGGGTGTGACCCAAAAAAAAAAAAAATGATCATGAGAGGCCAGAGCCATAGCATAGCAATTAGGGCATTTTCTTTACATGTAGGTAACCAAGGTTGGATCCCTGACAACCTATATGGTCCACTGAGCCTACCAAGTGTGATTTCTGAGAGCAGAGTCAGAAATAACCCCTGAGCACTGCTGGATGTGGCCCAAATATCCCCAAAGTAAAAGATTATGTGTATTTAGTTTAACAATAAAAAGCATGATGAAATATCAAATAATTAAAAGATAATATAGAAGAAATTGCTATCTTTAGAAATCATAAATGAACTAAATTCTATCATAGATAATGTATCCATGTAACTTGTTTCTGCTATTGTTCTCAAAACAGGATAAAATGAGAAAAACACTAACAATATGATAGAGAAAAAAGAAAAATAATTTAACAGTTGACCAAGCATTAAGTTTAATAAAACATATTTGAGTAATCATGTCTAAAGGTAAGCAGTACAACTGGAGGTTACTGAACAGCAGCAAATAAAAACAGCTAGCATTTAACATTGTTAGAAAAAGAACTGATCTGACTACATATAAAATGCTTCATAGCCAAGTGTTTTGATTCCCAGCAATCCATAGTGTCCACCAAGTAGCCAGAAGTGATCTCTGAATACAGAACCAGGAGTAAACTATGAGTTCACCATTTACCTACACTTCTCAAAAAAGGTAAAACAAACAAACAAAAAAACCCAAATAATTAAAAAACAGATTATTCAGTTATCCACACCCCTCCTCAGAAAAACTTAAAATAAGAAACAGGAGAGTATTAATCTGTTAGTCTTGAAAATTTATATTTATGACAGTATATGAATTTGAGAAGGCATTGAATATTTATTTGTAGACTTGGTTTTTAAAGATTTTTTTACATATGATTTTTCTTTTTTGTTCATATCAAAATTATATTTTAAATGCAGTTTCATTTCTAATTTTATTACAATGATGAATGGACTAAAATAAAGCAAAGCAGGAGTAGGAATAGAGCACATGAAATTTTAAAAGATGGGAAAAAAGAATTTGGTTTCTTTACCTCTTAAATTTTAGCATTTATTTTTTTAAGCATGCAGGATTTTTATTTTGCTGTTACTTGTTCTCAACTAAAAACCAAATAAATAAAAACAAAATACTAAATAGGATGCTATAGTTTGAAATAACTAAATTTTGAGAAAAAAAACCTAAATTATCTAGTATAATAAGCATTCAAAAGTAAAAGTAAAGCATATATGAGGCAATAACACCAAAAAAAAAAAAGTAGTAAGGAACTGATTTTGCTGTAAAAAATCTTAACTACAGATGGTTTTCCTTAGGGGAAAGTGTGCTTATGTTAATATATGTCTATCTATGCCTTATACATAATCTCTTGGGTATGCTTACTTGATGACTAAGACATTCTAAAATAAACATAATATAATCTTCATTTATTTCCACTATCGGTAAATATTTTATCACATCTGATTTGTATTGTCGGCATCTTTGTTATTCAGTGAAACTTAATCAAGATAAATTTTTAAATACGGTCTCAAATTATGTTCACAATTTACTTTTTCCATTATATGAAAAAAATGAAATGTTTATTGTTTTTCATCTGAATAGTCAGTTCTAGTGATGGAAAAGGAAAATAATTCACAAAAGAAATACAGGCAACATTACTGAGCTCCAGACCAACTCGTCAAGTAGCATAATAACTCAATCTATTTGAATCATATATTTATGATTTATAAATGACATGGATAGATAATTCTGGCATATTTCCCCATAATTCTCCTTTCCTCAAATATGCTCATAAATTATCCGAAAACATAAAAACCTCTAGTGTGTTTTCCTTTTGAAAACTGTGGCACACAGGGTAGATTCAAAAAAGATTATCAATCAGACTTTTGTACACGTTATCCTCTAGATCAGAGACTGGCAAATATGTTTTTTAAAATGTCAGATATCAAATGTTTTATGAGTTGTTTTCCAAGGCAAATAACTGCTGGAGTAGCATAGTACTTCTATAGAAAGTACATTAAAAATGGTGGTCCAAAAATTACAGTTTTCTCCCTCTTTTTATGTCTCATAACAACATATAAGTGTATATGCAAGTCCTACCAACCTGTATGTATTAGATAGATACATGGACAAATATAGATGATATAGATATATGTATAAACATGGAATGGGTATTACATTCTATAGACGTATTAAGTTAGCTCACGAATTATTACATAGGCCCTTTCATAGCCCCTTAAGTTGATAGTTTTTATTTAATAGACTTTAAGTCTGTAGTACCACCAATTTTTCTGTGGCTAGAACTTATCATAGAGCACTTATGTGGAGTGATTTATTATGATGCCTGTGTGTTTTGAATCCCCAATGTCTTGTTTTAATGCTATTCTTAGAATCCTCAATGTACTAAATTTGACTCCATTCTGTCCACAAATGGGGAACTTAATTCTCTGAATCATTTATCTCACTGTATTATTTCTGTTAATTTTCGGTTTCTCTTGTGTTAGTGTATTAAACATTTTTTCATCAAAAAAGAGGCATTATTTTCTTCTTTCAAACTCCATAATGAATATTCTGGGCTTATTTCGAATTTAGGGGCTAAATCAACACCAAATGGAAAACAAAATATTTCTTCATCCTCCTAAATCAAGAAGTTAGACATAATCAGAAATGGGAATGTTTGAGCAGGATGCACAAAACAATTTTAGTATTAGGTATTGGAATATCAACCAACTGATTCATAATACAATCCTAACCAGATATAAACCACAATTGGTTGATCAAAATATGATTTTTATCTTAAAATGAGTAAATTAGAAAATAAATAGTACTACAGAGTTTTTCCCCTAAATTTCTAGTAGTTGTTTATATTGCTGATAGATTGTGCAACTCTTATTCTTCTTCAGTATGTTTGTTTTTGAATCAATTCTACTATGATTATAAGGTAATTACTTTTAAAAGGAAATACCAAAGAAAATCTAAAAATAAAAAATTGAGGATGGAGCACTAGCACAGCAGCAGGACATTTGACCTGTACTCAGCTGACCCAGGGCAGACCTGAGTTCAATCCCCAGTACCTCAAATAGTCTTCCTGAGCCTGCCAGGAGAGATTACTTTTTGGAGGGGTGGTTTTGGGGCCACACCTAGCTTCACACATGGGTTATTACTGGCTATGTGCTCAGAATTCGCCTCTGGCAGACTTGGGGGACCATAGGGGATGCCGGGAATAGAAGCAGGGTCTGTCCAGAGTTGGAAGCATGCAAGACAAACGCCCTATCACTGTGCTATAGTTCTACTCGAGGAGAGATTTCTGTGCCTGTGCCAGGAGTAAATGCTGAGCGACTCTGAGTCTCCCCACCACTCAAAAAGTGGTGGATATCCAGTCATATGAAACAAGCTCAAGTCATATTGGTATGTATTGGAAAACATAAAAAGAAGTAGCAAAAGATAAAGTCACAATCTCCAACTTACCCTTGTGTTGACTAAAGAGATTCTTCTATAATTTTGCTTAATTCATTATATACTTATAAAAATTACTGAACTTGGTTGAAGACAGGCATGTAATAATTTATTAGTTTTATTGAATCCTGAAATTATTACCCAAATACAATAATTAATGTAGATCAAATGTATACATGAACAACCTTTAAATTTAATTTATAAAACCTATTTCTATTCTAATCAATTGACATATAGAATTGCATAATTATGATTGAAATTTTAAGATGACCAAATTAGCTTTTAATAATGTCATGCTGTTTTATGTTCATTAGTTATTTAAAAATGTTTCCCAGAAATATTTGTATTTATTAAGAAGTAAAAAATGATGTACAATAGATGCAGCTAAATATTTTCTGATAATAAAAATGAGGTTTCTCATCCCAAATGATTTACTAGGTTACATTGTATTAGAGATAATCAAGTTAGAAATGCTGTACCTGATAAAGTTTCTATGTGAATATTCTGATGTATTAATTTTTCTAAATGTAGCATGGAAATACAAATGCAATAAAAAGTAAAAAGACACATATTTTTGATAGAACAATTACATTGTGAATATAATATATTATTTTAGGACTAAAGATATTTGTCAGTATGAGGAAAGAGAAAAGCAAAATGACTTCTGTGCTTTTAAGCTTTTACTTCTATTATTACCTCTAACAGTTTATTGGTTTTTTACATATAATGTGAGTATTTTTACTATTTTATTCTTCCCCTAACCCTCAATCTTTCATTCCATTTGCTCCACACTTAGGAAATCTTGAATAGTACAAATAATGTCATAATTGCATGTCAAGGTCAAAATCATAGGACCAAGCAGAAAACTAGTTTTGTGGAAGCAAATGTGCTGTGGTAAGATTTCAGGTGACACTTCTTGCTATGTTTGCATTATTAATGATTCTTTATAAATTAATATTGCAGTCAAGAGCACTGGTTATTGAAAGTTTCCTGTCAAATAATTTTATCATTTAAATTGAGGAACATATGAGGATCAGATGAACACTTTAAAAAATAAATGTATTGGTATTTTTAGGAAAATATGTAGGTTTCATTAATGCAATCAATATCTAATAAACTTAATAAGAGTTAAAATAATGTGATGACTTTAAGTACTTCAAAGCTATTATCATAAAATTTAATGTGATGTTAGGCTACAGATACTTAAAAGAGTACAAAATTGATATTGGTTGGGTTACTTGCTTGGGAATAATTTCTAGGTACTACTTCTTGTAGTACCATTATCTTATTTGCTTATCATTCAATTTCTTCTTACAAACTAAATGTATAGGAGGCATAAGAAAAGTGCATATAAGTTTACAGAAATGGGCATTATGAATACTGTGACATTTTGAAGGTTTAATTTTTTACATTTTAAGTGGTGTTAAAACAGCTCATAAGTATTGCTGGAATGATGGTGTCAAATTAGGTATATTTTTGGAATGAATGCAACACTTCCTTTCAGTTAATAGTAGAAAGTTAGGATAGAATTACAGCTTTCTTGAGGTTACAGAATGATGTCTGTCATTAAACTAGCTGGAAGTAACTATCAGTTTTAGAAAGATCTCATATTGACACGCTATGTCATTAGCAAAATGACATCGGCAACAGGGGCTATATAATTATTACATAAGTTTCCATACAAACAAAATTCCAGGCTTTATTCAACTGTGAGATGCATTTTTAATATTTTAAAATTTATTTTGCTTTTAAAATTGCACTAACCATATAAATATAAAGTTAATGTAAAGCCCAGATAAAGTCAATAGTATGTTCATCTTTATAAATAAATTTATTGTTATTCCCATTCTTCTGATTATTAGTTATATGATTCAATTAATTGAAAACCAGCAAAAAGGGATTGATATCTATATGGATATATATAGACACGACAGGCATCCTATTAAATTGTGATAGAAATATTCACAATAAAGTAGTATATACGTGCTTATATTTTATTTTATGCATTTATGTTTTTTTTTTATTTCACATTCTTCCTTTTTTGCAAAATGCCAAGTAGCATTCATGCTTAGTTTTGGAATTGCCACATTTGCTCAAGGTAGTTACCAGGGCTACTCAATCTTTTGCCTGGTTCACATACTCCGCCAAAGGTCTCTCATTTGTTACAGTCTTTCATTGATATCTTCACATATTCTCACTGGACTTTCGCACCCTTAGTCTTGGCGTTCAAATGTCTTTTTTTATTTCAGTGTTATCACACATTTGGCTGTGATACAGTCAGGTATAACTTGTTGCACCACAGATCACAATCAATAGAATTGCCATATTTTCTTTGCGTACATGTCTGCATTTTGTAATTTATCCAGCAACTAGCAGTGGCTTATTTACTATTTTCTTTTGAAAATGTATTCAGAATTTAGTAATATGACACTTGATTTCCTCAAATAATTGTTGCCTTAGAATGTAGAATGGGGTTTGAGGGGACACAGGATCACTGAAATGGTGCATTCCTAACCTAACTGCTAAATCCATTACAGGGCATTTTGCATTAGAACAGAGACTCAGAAGTAATTATAGACTGGGGGTGGGGGGCACACTCAGCAGTCAGGGGTTACTCCTGAATCACACCTGGCAGAGTACAAGGGTCCCTGCGGGCTGTTGGTGATCAAATTTGGTTTGGTTGCATGCAAGACATGCCCCCTACCTATAGTAATACGGCTTCTGCCCAAATTCTATATTTTTTTATATTTAACAGTAATATGATAGTAATTGGATGAGCAGCAAGTTGGAGACTGTCTCAACTTACTTTTAAGCATACCTTTATTCTGAAGATTGAGTTTACATCCTTTCCTATAATGTCTAAAATAATGATTGGGGAAATTATACACTCATTTGTGAATCTTGGAAATTATTTGTTGAAAAATATGAGAAAAAATGCTTTTTTCATATGTTGGTGCATCTCTTTTATTTTTCTTTTAAATAATATTAGTTTATTTAATGCAATAACAAAATATCAAAAATCATACAATGCCACCATTTAATATATATGGACATTAAACACTTGAAAATTTTAAACACTGAAATATTATAGTGGCCTAGAAAGATAATGACCTACCCGATCAGTTCCTACTACTTCTAAATATGACTACAGAGGGTCTGTCTTCTCTAACCCATTCCCAGCCAACTTGCTCATATTAATTTCTTTGCCAGAACTCTCTCTTCTAATCTTGTCAACTTAAACCTTCTTAAACCTACCAGCATTATTGGCCAAAGCAATAGCACAGTGCATAAGGCATTTGCCTTGCACCGACCAACCAGGGTTTGATCCCTAGTATTCCCATGTGGCCCCCAAGCACTGCCAAGACATTCTCCTATGGTTTCCCAGAAGCTGCAAAAATGAAGTAAACCCTAAGCACCACTGAGCGTGATACCCCAAAAACAAACAAACAAACAAAAAGATAAACCTACCAGCTTTATATTTTTAAGAGATATTATTTATCAGGTTAAAAAAGAAATTAGGGCTCAACAAGAGATATATTTCCACATAAATATAAATAAAATGCACTTAAATTAATATACAGAAAGTTTGGATTTGATAGGTATGGTTTATTCTGACTTTTATATAAATAAATAAATAAACAAATTAGAATAATTTCATAACTTATTTTTCTCCAAGAGGGTAAAGTTGCATGCAATCTTATTATTGATACATAAAATCTGATATTCCTTAACATCTGTATTCCTCTGCGAATCATAATTATACAAAATATTGCTGGTGATTGTAATCACAGCCTGTTGGGAGAATATAATTAGTTTTAATGTTCTCTTAACTTTAAACATGTTACACCTAATTCTCCTTTACTCATTTGCCTTATTCAAGGGGCTTATAGATATAAAGACAATCAGATGTTTGACCATTGTCACATTTGAAAAATGTGTCAAGTTAAAAATTTAGATAAAGAAGCTTTTGAGCAAAAAAGCCTTCCTCCTTTTTAATATATTGTTTTACATTTCATATTAGCCATGCATTATATTAATTTTCTTCTTTAAACATTTTATATGGCTTACTGACCATGCATTATAGAAACTTCCTTCTTAAAATATATTGGTCACTTTGGTACCTGTATGAGACTTTACTGTAAACATACTCATAATTAGTATATGATGTCAATTATGGAAGATAGAATTTCTTTATTTTTAAGGTTTTATACTTTGTATTATTTGGTTTTGGAACCACATTTATACTTTAGGGCTTCTGTTTCTGTGTTAAGGATCATTCCTAGCAGGACTCTGATGATCTTATGAGAGCAAAGTATAAAGTCTGAGCTAGCCATGTAAAAGACTAGATCTCTTCAACTCTTCACTCTCTCTCCACTTCTGAGATTTCTATAAATTTTGTACTAGAGATACAAGTATATTCTTACTTCCTTTGATTAACACATTTTATTTATTTATTTATTTTTGGTTTTGGGGCCACACCTAGTGATGCTCAGGGGTTACTCCTGGCTATGTGCTCAGAAATCGCTCTTGGGCTGGAAGACCATATGGGACGCTGGCAGATCAAACTGTGGTCCATCCTAGATTAATGTGTGCAAAGCAGAAGCCCTACCACTTGTACCACCATTCTGGCCCTGTGATAAATGCATTTAATTTGAGTTTTTTTTTCATATAGATATCATATACAATTTACTGGTTAACTGAATTTTGTGATTGAGTAGATTGCAAACAATTCTGCCACATACTACAGTGTTTAATTATTACTCATTTTCTTTTTTTTTTTTTTTTTTTTTTTTTGGTTTTTGGGCCACACCTGTTTGACGCTCAGGGGTTACTCCTGGCTATGTGCTCAGAAATCGCCCCTGGCTTGGGGGGACCATATGGGACGCCGGGGGATCGAACCGCGGTCCTTCCTTGGCTAGCGCTTGCAAGGCAGACACCTTACCTCCAGCGCCACCTACCCGGCCCCCATTTTCTAATAAATATTTTTATATTTAAGTACCACCCAATCCTTGTATTTAAACAAAAATTTAAATATAGTCATAGAAACATCTTTAAATTTTAAAAATATTTAAAATCTAATATTTTTTCTCACCTCTTCAACTATAAATTGAACTGATTCTGTTACTCAGAAACATTTTAAAATAGGGGCCGGAGAGCTAGCACAGCAGTAAGGCATTTGCCTTAGATGCAAAAGGACAGTGGTTCAAATCCAGGCATACCATATGGTCCCCCAAGCATGCCAGGAGCAATTTCTGAGCGTAGAGTCAGGAGTAACCCCTGAGTGCTGCTGGGTGTGATCAAAAATTTTTTTTAAATAAAATTAAAATTTTAAGATATCTTTGGCTTATTAATAGAATATTCCAAGAGCAATAAAAAGTCATAGAATACAATTTAGAAGAGATATAAAGAAAAATAGCTTTGAATTCATTTCATTATTAAAATATTTAAGAATTATTGTGCTAATTATCATTTCTCAAATCATTGCACTATAAATTGCTGCAAATTATAAAACTTGGGTAAGACGTTATTAGAAGAAAACAACCCTTATATTCCTTTGATTGTTTTTTAAAACTTTTCCAATAAAATAAAATTTTTAAGGGAAGTCTCTAATTGTGGATCAGGAGAAAGTGTTTTTGAGTAGTTAATGCTGTGTTTATATGGGGAAATAAATAAAAACTAATGCTGTCATTAAAAAAGCAGTAATTCAAATGGAAATTAAAGTGGGTTGAGTTACAAGGATTTATTTACTGTTTTGTTGTAAAAGTGAGGTGCAGTGAAGTAACACTCTTAAAGCATCTAGAAATCTAAGACTTTTGAAGTTCCTCAAATACGTAACATATATACACAAGTATACACAAATATATGCCTCTGTTTTTTATTTGAAGAAAAATGTTCAAGAAAATACATATGATTTCTGGATTTTATCAAAATATTTTTAGGAGTCCAGAATGATAGTGTTTACCAAATAATCTCTAAATGCAGAGCCAGGAGTAAACCTAAAGCAAATGAAAAAAAGTCACTCCCATTTCCTTAACGTTTAAAACAGATTTTTCACCACTTTATAACTTTATATATATATATATATATATATATATATATACACATATATATGTATATATATGTAAATATATATTTAAATAAAAACACTTCCATTTTTTAACAAATGTGATTAGGTCAGACACAAAATTTAAGGCACTTTTCTGTTAGTGATTGGGCAGAATAAGTGAAAACTTTGTTTATAACAAATACAAATGCGATGCATTTCTTCACTTTGAAAATTAAGAATGCAATTTATCTTCTAAATAGCATGACTGGTTCTTTCTTATTGTGATCTTGTCTGAGTTAATAAATTAGGACACAGCTACCACCACCAAATGTTCAATTCTTACCCTACAATTAGCTTTCTACTGACTCTAGTTCCTGCTTATCAGCACAAACCTCTACTTTGAGCTATCCAATAATTAGGCTAACAATACAGTCATGTGCTAAAATATCCTGGCTGCTAGACCTTTACTAACCACTGATCTGAAACTTTCCTTGGATAGATCCCCTGTCCTTGTTTAGACAAGAATATCATAAACATTGCCTCCCATTGTATTGGCTGATGTGGCACCTCAAATTCAAATGTATCAGTTAATGATTATTTTAGCTTTTTAAAAATGACACCAGTATAAATATGACTTGCACAAAAAGCATGTTTATCTATTAAGCATGAATATGACTTTATGAATGTGGCATTATTCTGAAACAGATATATCAACAGACCATGTGTACGATTTTTGCCTTGTAAAAAAAAAGAATCAAACTCAATAAAGCAATACAATCAAATAAAATATGCTTAAGTATACTTTACATTTTATAGTCATGCTATTTTGCTTCAAATTTCTGCATAGTCATTCTGAAATTACTTTTTCAACTTGAGGTTTCAATATTTATATTGTTTTTCAATTTATTCTCTGGACTGTGGAGGCTGCCACTCTTGACAGTATTTGGTCAACTAGGTTTTTAGTAGCTCATAGGGGCCAAGATCCAATTATATAATTGTATATAATTATGTATATAATTATGCTGATAATTATATTATCAAAGTAATTAGGAAATAATTTGAATCATTTAAAATTATTTTATTTCATAGTATTTTAAATTATGGAGCATACATTTTCTACCATTTTCATGAGTCCAATAAAATTACATTTTTTATGAAAGTGTCAATATACAGTACATTTACTCCCACAAATTTTGGGCGTTCTTGAAACTGCAAATATTTAAAGTAGAATGGTTAATTACATATTAATGTATTTATATTTCTGTCAGAATCTGCTACTTTTTAAAAATAATTTTATAAAATATTTATTTCTTTTCTGAAACATATCGCAAGGAAAAGAAAAAGAGAATTTCCGGAACTTGGTGTACCCATCTAAAATTGAATATGTAGTTGTTAAACTAGTGTAAACCTGTTAATTTTTACTTAATGAAAAGCAAGTTCCTTTATATTGTTCAAGCCATAGAAAAAGAAGTCACCACTGGGATAAAGGTCATTAAAGTAGGTTAATAATAGAATGTAACACATACAATAAAATAAAATAAACATACAAAATATAAATAAAGAGAATGATTAGTAGCACCTGTGATTGTAGGTTTTAACTTCTAATATATTGTTTGCTCTTTAAGAATACCTATTCCTTGATCTAAAAAATTTTAATCTCTCTATAACAATTTCTGTAATAAGGGCCTGAGCTATAGCATAGTGGGTAGGAGGTTTGTCTTATACACTGCTGACCTGGGTTTGATGCTACTAGAAGTTCTTTCTGAGTGCAGAGCCAAAAATAACCCCTGAGTGCTGCTGGGTGTGAACCAACCCACACAAAAATATTGAACTAAAATAAAATTTGCTATAATATAAATAAATAAACAAATTTTATAAATAATATGCTATTCATATAAATTACAGTTGTATTAATAATAGTGTATAGGTGACTGTATTACTAGTAGTGACAGTTTAAAGGAGCTTTTATTTGGTAGTTGCTACATTCTCATCTTTCATTTTTAAAAATTTTTGGAAATACCAACTGCTTTTATACACACACAATCACACAAACATACACACACACACATATTTAAACACCTTGATTACAAACATGATTGTAGTTGGGTTTCAGTCAGATAAAGATTTGCATCACCAATGCCTCAAATCTCTCTCCTCCCAACCCCTCTGCCTGTATTTGAGGCAGGCTTTCTACTTTCCTCCTTCATTCATATTGTTATGATAGTTGTCAGGGTAGTTTTTTCTTTAACTGCACTCACCACTCTTTGTTGTAAGCTGTCCTTCAACAAATGAATGGCTAAAGAAACTGTGGTACATATACACAATGGACTATTATGCAGCTATTAGGAGAGATGAAGTCATGAAATTTTCCTATTAATCTATTATGCTGAGTGAAATAATTCAGGGAGAGAGCTAGACACAGAATAGTCTTACTCATCTCTGGGTATTAAGAAAAATAAAAGACATTTTTGTAATAATTCTCAGAGACAATAGAGATGAATGCTGGAAGGTCCAGCTTCCGATATTTTTATTTATTTGGTGAGGGGGAGTTGGGGCCACATCAAGAAGAACTAAGGGGTTATTACTGGATTTGCTCTCAAAAATTACTCCTGGCAGCCTCGGGGGACCATGTGGGATGCCAGAAATCGAACCTGGATCCTTCCTGGGTCTGCCAACACAAGGCAAATGCCCTAGTGCTGTGCTATCTCTCCAGCCCCACATTTTAATTTTTTATTCCATGTTCATCAAGTTAATTTGCATAACAATCCAGGAAGAAAAGACAAATGGATATGGGTTCACATATGTTATTATTTTATCTTGGGCATTAATTAATAACATTGTCTTCAAAATCAATTGGCCAAGTTACTTTAACTGAATATGTCAAGAAAAAGGTAAAACAGATTTGGATAAAAATAAAACAAGATAGTTGTCAGTATCTATAACTTAATAAGAGAGCTGGAAATAGAGAAATCTTACTAGATACACAATCTTGAAAGCTCTATATTTTATAAAATGTTTAGAAAAAATTGCATATATAAATTATATGGATTAATGACATTAGACACTTCATAAAAGTAAGTAAAACTAGCCATTAAATTAAGTAGCAAGAATTTTAGGCATGCAGCCAGCTAGACAATCAGTAAATTCAAATTTTAAATATAGCATGTTCAAAAAGAACTGCTCAGTGATGATATGTTGTCTCTGAGGAATGCTTCCTGAAGACATTATCAATTAATATAAAACTCTGCATTAGTATGTGCTTGTGTATATATCTATGTGTGGGCATGAGGCAGGCATGTAGCACTATGGAAGACCTGTGCATGAATAAAGAAGTAATTAATTACACTTTAGGACATATTTATTTGAATCTATTTTAGAGTGCATATATATTTTGCATTTGCAATAATAGCATCAATTTTGTGCTATATTGTAGTATCCTAATTATTTTTGTAAGATAGTGATCAATCATAAGACTTGGATTTGTGTGTACATATTATGATCTTGTAGCATTGATTGATAAAACATGAAAGCAAATATTACATCAGTATAAATGTTTATAAATTGCATTGTGAGCAAACTGGCACTATATTACCTCTCCCTCTGCAAATTAATAGGTCTCTGGAGTCTGTGAATATGTCAAATAATATGGTAAAGAAATTTCTGCAAATATAATTAAATGTAAGTACAATAAATTGTATTTTTAGCCTGAATTTTTCTGTAGAACCCAATTTATGGTCTCTTAAAAGTAAGAAAATTCTGGGACCATAACATTGATAAAACAATAGGGCACTTACTATGGATGTAGCCAACCCGGTTTTAATCTTGTTACTCCATATGGGTATGAAGCACTTCCAGGAGTGATTCTTTTTTTTTTTTTTTTTTTTGTGGTTTTTGGGTCACACCCGGCAGTGCTCAGGGGTTATTTCTGGCTCCAGGCTCAGAAATTGCTCCTGGCAGGCACGGGGGACCATATGGGGCGCCGGGATTCGAACCGATGACCTCCTGCATGAAAGGCAAACGCCTTACCTCCATGCTATCTCTCCGGCCCACCAGGAGTGATTCTTGATAACAGAGTCAAGAGTAAATATTGAGCATAGTTGGATATGACTCCAAAGTAAAATGAAGCAAATACTATCTAGTCTTACACTGCAACTAAATATTAGAAGTGGGGTACTTCACTTAACCTGTATCACATGAACAATAAAATATTGGGGGAAGACCTTCAGAGTAAAGATGCTTTCCTTGTCGATAGAAAAAAAGAGTATTATTAAAAATAAAAATACAACATAATGGACTCAGACAACAAGTGAAATATTTTTTGGAAACATTCTTCACTAGAAGGTACAGAATAAAATGCCATTATCTCTGTCTTATAAAAATGTTTAGAATAGTAATTCAATTCATGTTGTGTTTGGTTCTCTGATCTGCCAAGCTAAGATGATAAAATTGTATTGTTTCTATCCACAAAGTTACTGGAAACATTTTTATGGCAAAGTGGAAAATTAAGTGAAGTATAAACTATAAATAAAGATATAATGAGGATAATGTGTCACTTTCATTGTCACCTAATATTTTAAATATTCATAGATATACAGAAGCAAATGCAACCATTAAAACAATAAGAGATAGACATTTATTTATTATTTGAGTAAAAGAGTGTATTTATACATTAGGAATACCATTTACTTTCACAGAGTTTAACATTTAAATCAAGTGTAGTTCAAGAGGCTTTTAGATTCTTTTTTCATAGAAGGTAATCTAACGGGGGCCGGGCGGTGGCGCTAAAGGTAAGGTGCCTGCCTTGCCTGCGCTAGCCTTGGACGGACCGCGGTTCGATCCCCCGGTGTCCCATATGGTCCCCCAAGCCAGGAGCAACTTCTGAGCACATAGCCAGGAGTAACCCCTGAGCGTTACCGGGTGTGGCCCAAAAACCAAAAAAAAAAAAAAAATTTCCACTGAGCACCACTAGGAGTGATCTTTGTGTACAGAGAAAAGATTTACTGAGAATCACCAGGTGTGGCTGCAAAACAAAAGCGAACAGAATAAATACTTATATTATTAGGCTTGAGTAACTTCAAATTACAAATGCCACATTTATGAGAAAATAATTGAAACAAAAGTAGTGAAAAGAAAAGACAGCAAGCAATGTGCTAGAAGGTTAGAAGATGATATACTTGATTTAAGGAATATTGTTTTTTAAAAAGAAACTTTCCATAGGTTAGGAGCAAATACCATGAGATGTAAAATCTTAATGATCTTAATGCCATTCTTGAAACAGTAAGATTTCCAAAACTCATTAATCATAAAATCTCTCTGACCTTATATTTCTAAACACCAAGAAAGTAAACCTAAATGATGTTTAACATTGACAAGTTATAGCTCCTAGAAGCAGCCTCCCTCTGTGGCATAGCACCTCAGTGAGACAATTGATTGTAAACATTATCCAGAAGATGACAAAAATTAATGCATAAAAATTTATCTGTAAATAGCTTTATATGAAAATATTTAAGGGCTAGTAATAAAGTGAAGACAAATTATGAATATATGAAACCACAAGAGAAGACAGTTTGCGACAAATTAACATTTTTCATTTTGCTTTAAAACTTATTAGTTGTCTGTGCATACACATTTTAAATTCTTATTTAATCTTCTATACATAACCTATCATCAACTGTTTATTTTCTACGTATCAAGCAGTATATGTTGAACCAAAATATCCCTAAATGAAAATAAAAATTAAACAGGGCATTTGTATATCTATAATTTTAGTCTGAAAAGTTTTGTAATAATGTTGAAGCAAGTTGTTGCTGACATAAGTTTTCTGCTCTCCAGTAAATAAAAACACAATATTTTCTATAATTTTTTTATTATTTCAACATAATCTTTAATTTTGACATATGATTTGAAACAATCATTCTATTTTATTATATTTCCTCTTTGAATAAAACGAGATACATAAATTCTTCTGAAAAAGCAATGATATTTTTGAAAGACTTGATATAAAATCTATAGAAATATATTTACCATTGCTTATATATGCTCATTATTGGTTTTATTGAAGATCTTGACATAATGGTTAAATTCAGAATACAAATAATAAAACAATATATCTGTGATATTATACAGTAAAACATTGCTCTGAAGCATTTTGACAAATTCTGCTGCTTTTCAGTCTCTAGAAAAAGCACAAAAGTTTATTAACACTAAAATAACTATGGCTAATACCCATTAGTTTCAACCTAGTTTCACATAGTATTTAGAAGTTGTCCTAGTTAAATCCATCAAAACACAAACCCTGCTAAGACAGGGGAACTATGTCCCTAAGGGCCCTTCTTTATAATTGCAGACCCATCAGATTTTTAACTCATATGGAAAGTCAGTATGGGATCTCCAGGGAAGGTAGTTCTTTCCAAAGTTTTTTTTTTTTTTTTTCCCTTTCTCTTTTACTATTTTCACCTCATTTCAACTCTCATTCAAATTTTAACAACTGCAAGAGCAGGCTTATTTCACAGGCTTCTGACATACATTTTTACCTGGTAGAAGATTCCAATACCCTCAGGGACCCTTTCAAAAATGCCCCACTTAAAAAGAATTTGCTGAAGTGCATTTATGAACTCAAGTCTCTAAGCATTCAGCAGTACAAGTCTCTAATTTTCCTCAAATGAAGCTTGGCCTTTGAGCATACTTATACTTTATATCAAAGTCATATGCAATTTTGAAAAATCATGAAAAGGTATTAGTACCTTTCCGCGGCTGTTTTGATTATAGAAAAAAATCCGAAGCCTATTTTCCTAGTGTCCTGCCTCTAGTCAGAACTATATTGCTATGACCCAGAAAGATTATTGTTTCTTTTAAAATAAAATTTCCAATGATTTCCTACAGGAAGGCACTGAAACAATTTTCTAATAGAATTTTCTCATGATCTTAGGGGAAAGTCTATTTGAGTAAGAAAATGTGTGATTGTCAATTATACATTTAAATCAGGACATCCTGTATTGATGAGAGGAAGAGACCATGTTATTATAGAAGTGCAAATGGTTTTCATTGTCCTGGAAATAAAAGGAAAATTATCTGTGACTATTTAATTCTCCTTTTGTACTTTGCTCATGCAATACAGCATGGAGTAGATCAATAACTACTCTTCAAAACTGCACATTTCTTCATGAGTTCTAAACTCCTTTGCTAATATAGTGAGTGTTTATTTTTTCATTCTTCAGCTTTTAATCCTACTAATCTCTCGTAAAAAAAATAAATAAATTTGCCAAAAAGAATTGTTGAATTTCAATAATAATAGTCTTTAGAAAGCAAATTGCCTGTAGGCATTCGCTGATTTTTAGTAACAAACCAGAAAGTTACTTGCTTCAATGTAAAAACCTTACATTTTAAATGGAGGATTTGGGGGTACAGTTTTAAGAGCTAGAACATAAGATCTGCATGCTTGAAATTCAGGTATAATTACTGACAATGCATGGATGATCACACAATAAGAATGAACCAGTCCAGGAGCTGGCAGTAACCTCTGAATACTACCAGCTTGTCTTCAGAGAAAAAGAATTGTTTGAAAAAGTTACATCATTTTGTATGAGTTTCATGTATTAAGTATTAAGTATTAAGGTCCTCCTACTCCTGCTTCTGAGGTCAGGGATAATACCTAGAGAAGAAAGAACATTAGGTGGTGCTGGTGACTGAAACCAGTTAAGTTGCATGCAAGGCAAACATGTTACCTGTTTTACTATTGTTGCAATTTTAAGTAAATAGTAAGTATTTGGTTCTTAATATTTTAAGATTATTTTTCAGAAAAATCAACATAAGCATATGCATTCATGTTGTTCTTTAATTTCTTTTGTTTTAAAGACAAAAATATGATTTTAAGTAAATGTCAAAATATAATCAGAAATTACTTTACTGAAGCTAAATTAAGAAAATGATGTCTGAGAATTAAAACCATCTTCTAATTACAACCAAAACCTGCCTTAACCTGTCTTAATCATTCTTAGTCACTTCCAATCCAATAGCTTGTTACTCAGAACAAAAGTGTTTGATCCTTGAGATGTTCAAAGTGAAACAAACACAAGGAATGGTGTGGTCATTACTTGGATCATTACCTCTTCAAGTCTGTGGTAGCCATTGGTAAATTTATTAGCTTGAAAAAAAAAAAGGTTGCCAGATATTAAACCAGGATAGACCAGTGATATATTGCATGGAGTACAGATGGATATTATTAAACAAATATTAGATGGTTTTATTCAATCTTTTCATTTCTCCTCTAGGCTAAATGTACCTGATTAACTTTTAAATAAATTCTATTTATGTTGTTAAATATATAACAGCTCCAGGACAAAGCAAAGGTACAGAGGTAATGGCACATATCTTGAGTACAAATGCCCTACATTTCTATTCATACTATTCAAAGCATTAGATGGACACATCCCTGCCCTGAGCACTGCTGTTTGATCTGACCAGTTCCAGGCAGCACTGCATTCTGAGGCCTGATATATATTTAAAACCTTGCACACTGATAGTTGAGAATGTTGATGTATGCAAACCTTCCTGAGAATCAACTTAGGAAAGCTTCCTACAAACCATAAAATGGTAACAGATAAGCTACTACCTAATTGATCTCTACAATTATAATCTTTACTAGTTAACCTAAATATTTTCTTCTCAACTACAGAATTTAGACATAAATGTCATCATTTACATCGCAGTCATGTTCAGAGCTTGCTTGGAAACAGTCAGTCATATCTAAAAACTTAGAAATGAAAGATAAAATACAATGATAGGAGAGGGATTCATAGTACAGCAGTTTTAGCACTTGCCAGGGATTTAACACTAACCAAACATACTAAATAATGCTATTATTGATGGAACCAGACATTAGTAGTGTAAAAGATCACTGGTGAAGGGGCCAGAGCCATGGCACAGTGGTAGGGTGTTTGTCTTGCACGCAGCTGACCTAGGACAGACATCAGTTCGATCTCTGGGCATCCATATGTTCCCCCAAGCCTTGAGCAATTTCTGAGCGCATAGCCAGGAGTAACCCCTGAGTGTCACCAGGTGTGTCCCCCCAAAATAGATCACTTGTGGAATTATTTTAATAAATTAAAAAGAGATACAATAACACATTGCAATTTTGTTCATTTTTCTTTAAATATTTGGCAAAAGTGTTAACATTATTACCATTTAGTATTGAAAGGGCTTTAAGAAAAAATGGGAAGTTTCAAAACAAATATAACCCTACTTTTGGATATGTTATTTCTGGACTTGAGATCCAACCCACTAAGACTGCTAGGAGATGAGTCAGTAATGCAAAAGCAGATAAAGTTATTAGCATGCTGGGGCTACACCTATCCAGGTGACGATGACCCCAGGTAGCAATGAGCCAGATGGGACTTGCAAGCCCTTTTATAAGGTTGTCGGGGCTTCAACAAAGGGGTAAAACTATAGGTTCTTTGTACAATTTGTGTCAGCCAAATTTAAACTGGTTGGCTGAAGTAGTAGAGAATGGGCTCTGGCACCTGTTGGGCACTTGAGACCTGAGCATGCAGTTACATAAGCTCTATTATCCACAGGATCTAGCCTAGGGTGTTGCTAGTTTATCTAACTGTCCTGGTATGGGTCTTTGAAGTTCCTAAAACTGGTTGTTCTGTCAAATATCTGTGGCCTGTCATGGCTGCAGTTAAGTTTGTAGCAAAGATAGGTTATAGAAATGGAACAAGCAGTTTATACTAGACCAAACTTACTCTAAATGTATATCATAACAAATATAATACTTATAAAATCTTGCTATTAGAATCATATGAATAATTCTTTAAATTAATTTGACATAATTTATTTCATTGAACCATGTGATCTTACTGATATAAATGAAAATTTTAATACGGCTTTCAAAATCCTTGAAGTATTGCTCTTATATGAACGATCTACTTCCATTATAAATTCCAATTGAAAACAAATGAAGAGAATTTGGAAACCAATGAGGTGGATGTATTTACAAATGTCACACAACGAAGACTCAAAATGAGCAAAAAATGAAGTATGAGAATAGAAAGCTTGAAGGGGAAATGAGAATTACAGAGAATAATGAAAATATTTCCCCTTGAAACATTGTTCAGGGTGCTAACAATTAGCTTAGCAGTAAAATGTTTTGTAAATGTGTTAGTTTGCACTTAGAAATAGGAAAACATATCATTTCAAATTGAATTTTCTCTTGTCATTTAACAGATAGAAAATAGTGCCCCTTTTAACTTGAATCTCATTCATTGAAATGATGGCGTTAATGATAGTTAATCATGATAATGGCAGAGGCTGATGTAACCACTGATGATTAGTTCAGGCTTGTTTTTGTGTATATATAAAGCAAAACACAGCTTTTTCAAGATATTTCAATTCTTTCTGCTCTATTTCCTTTCCTAAGTTAAAATGGAATTTTGAATATTCTACCCATGTACATATAAAGTCTTGCAAAGTACTAAGAACATTTCTGTATAATGGAACCATGCCTGCCAATTCTAAAATCTCATAAAATGTGTTTTCTTTTTCCTGCAAGGATGTCCCCAGATGCTTCTAATTTACCACTTCAGAAATAGAGGTAAGAAAAAAGGAAATGAGGCATAGAAGAGAGCATGACAAATTTCCATATGATAAATAGTATTACCTGGTTAAATTTTTTTTAATATTTTACTAAAACCATCATGATTTCCAAAATACTTTATAATTGGGTTTCATACATATAAGGGCTAATCATATCAACAATGTCCAGCTTCCTCCACCAATGTTTCCAGTTGCATACCATACCACCCCTGCTTATGCCCAGCTTGCCAGTATAATAGGCCATTTTAAGTTTAGATTGTTAAAACTTGGGTGTGTTGATTCCATTATTGTTGCATTTGGTTTAGATGTTTAGTTCTGTTCTTTTTTAACATTACCAATGCATCTGAGATCACAAAGCCCCTCACCCCCTACCTTTCATATTTGTGTTTCTCTTCTCCACTCAATTTCATTCCTTCTCCCCACTATATTCAAGGGCCAACTGTATTTGAGACAACTCCATTTTAGACCAATGTATTTCTTCATGTAGTTATTCTAACATAGCATATATAAGTGATCTCACTCTGTATTTATCTTTGTTATTCTGGATTACTTCATTTAACATAATATCTTCCAGTTCTATCCATGATGCTGCCATTTGCATGACTGCATCATTCCTTACAGCTATGTTGGATTCCATTGTATATATGTACCTCATAGTCAAGATCCACTCATTTGTTGCTGTACATCTAGGTTGATTCTAAGTCTTGTCTATTGAACTGAGTGCTGCAATGAGCAGCAGTATACATACATCTTTTTGGATGAAAGTTTTCATGTGTTAGGAATAGATACCTAAAAGAGGGATTATCTGGGTAATAAACTTTAAATTAAGTAAGAACCCTCCATACTGTTTTCCATAGGGGGTGTACCAGGCAAAATTCCAGCTGTGGATGAGAATTTCTTCCTCACAACATCCCCACAAGCAGAGACTGTCCCCTCTAGTTTGAAATGTGCCATCCTCATTGATGTAAGATGATTTCTCATTGTCTAGATTTGGATTTACCTAAATGATAAGTTATGATAAGCATTTTATTCATCATGTGTTTGTTGGACATGGGTTGGCCTTCCTCAGGGAAGTGTCTGTTTATTTCCTCTGTCAATTATTTTGATGGGCTTTTTAAGTTTTGTGACTTTAACCTTTATGTGTACTTTGTATATCTCAAAAATAAAACCTTTATCTCATGTGTTGTGCATACAAATTTTCTCCCATTCAATTAGCTTTCTTCTAATACTTTCCCTTGTTTCTTTTCTTATACAGAAACTTTTTAATTTGTGTATCACATTTATACAGGTCTGATTCTCTTTCTCTCTCTCTCTCTCTTTTTTTTTTTTTTTGGTCACACCCAGCAGCGCTTAGGGGCTACTCCTGGCTCCATGCTCAGAAATCACCCCTGGCAGACACAGGGGACCATATGGGATGATGGGATTTGAACCACCGTTTCTGCATGATAGGTAAACGGCTTACCTCCATGCTATCTCTCTGGACCTGATTCTTTAACCCTTGCACTTGGCATCCAATCATCAGACTTCTTGAGGTCGAAGTCTGCCTATGTTTTCCTCAGTAAACTTTATGGATTCTGATCTAAACTCCAGGTCTTTAATCCATTTTGAATTGAATTTCATGTAAGGTGTGAGTTATGGATCAATCTTTAATTTCTTACAAGTGGTTGTCCAATTGTTCCGACATCATTAGTTAAAAAGACTCTTTTATTTCAGGTTCCTGGTTTCTTGGATTCTTTGTCAAAGATCAATATATTTGGTGGCTTGTAGTACCCCGACACTTTTTAGAGTGACACCAAGTACATTGACACAAAACTTTTCTGAGCACAGATGTGTATGCCTACCAAATAAAATAGTACAAATACTGTTTTTTAGCACTAAAATTTGTGAAGTTTATGGTGATGAATGTCTTTCCTATTTTAATTTTGTTATTTGAAACAAACAAAAAGAGTATTAGTCATTTAAAATTGAAAGCTAAAAAACATTGATGATCATATAATAAAAATAAAGCAAACAATAATTATTTATTAATTTAATAAGATTTATTTCTGATAATAATAGAAAATAATATTTTCATATTAAATTTGAATTTACTCAGATGAAGAATTTTTAAATATTTTATTTATAGGTTCATTAAAATGTATTCTCATAGGAGTCATTACAAAATACATATTT
The DNA here is from genome assembly GCF_024139225.1 of Suncus etruscus. Lineage (NCBI taxonomy): Eukaryota > Metazoa > Chordata > Mammalia > Eulipotyphla > Soricidae > Suncus > Suncus etruscus. The sequence goes on from NC_064863.1 coordinate 25,119,318, forward strand.
CATGATTTCTGACTAAGACTATCATTAAACTATTTTATAATTAATACTTTATTATCTACTTATGATTAGGAATATGGTAGAAAAGTATTAGTTTATTTCATTATTTATAAAATATACTGTAAAATATTTTTTGCCTGTGTGTCTAAATCTCATATTTGGAAGATAAATTAACTTTGTACATAAAATCTATTTTGCCATTTCTTTCTCATCTTTTTATCCTTATTACCAAAGAGAAACTTAAGTAACTTGATTTTACTTCTATTCTAGGCAGAACTGTTATAACTTAAAATATACTGCCTAGGAAATAAAAATATAAAAATGCTAGTTGTTGAACCCAGAAATAAATATATAAAATATAATAGTTGTAAATGTTTTCCTTGACCAAATTTGCTTTCAACTACTTATTATTATTAATAACTTAGAATGTTTAAAGAACTAAAATGTCCTCTATTAAGCTTCAGATATGGCTAAATTTGAAGGAACTTAAGACTGAAATAAAATGTGTTTAAATGCTAGAATCCACTTTCTGTACTCGGGACTCTTCGTTGCTAAGTATTCCTCTTTATTTCCATTTTTCTTTGTCAATTATTCATAAAATGATAATTTTATTTTTAATCAGGTGATTAGTTATCTAGGTTATATTCTACTTTAAAAAAGTCACAGCCAGAAAGATATTACAGAAAATAGAGCAGTGGCTTTGCACATGGCTGACCAGGATTCTCTGTCCAAGTAGTCACTTGAGTCTCACCAGGAGTGATGATTAGCACATAACCAAGGAATGAAATTTAAGCACCAATAATGAGGCTACAACCACATTAAAAAAATAGAAAAAGAACAAAAAAATTTTTTAATTGATTATAAAGCTAGATATGATTTGCTATTTTAAATTACCGATTATAATATTCTGCTTCACATATATTTCCCCGTAATTAGAAAGTAATCAAATATTTATTTTAATGTTTAAAAATATGTAAATAAGATAAATATTAATAAATACATTTATAAATATTTATACATAAAATAAATAGAAATATATTACATATCTTTGACGATCAGTATAGCATTTGCTCTTATTTATATGACTCGAAACACTTATTTTTTAATTTCCACCTTAAATATAATTTAAAACAATTATAATTCTGCTTATTTCTTCTTTTTTTTTTTTTTGGTTTTTGGGTCACACACAGCGGTGCTCAGGAGTTACTCCTGGCTGTCTGCTCAGAAATAGCTCCTGGCAGGCATGGGGGACCATATGGGACACCGGGATTCGAACCAACCACCTTTGGTCCTGGATCGGCTGCTTGCAAGGCAAACGCCGCTGTGCTATCTCTCCGGGCCCAGGTTTACTTCCTTAAAATCAAAGTAAATTTTAACAAGTCATACAGGATGTGCTCTTGATTCTTTTTCAATACTGTGGGAAGAAAGTGCCTTATAGCATTCAAATCTTCACTCTTAAGTAATTCAATATCAACAAAAAGACCCTAATAATTATTACCATTTATTCCACACACCCATAGCTAATTATATTTATCTATATTTATGGATGCCACTCAGGCATTAACATTTTAAAACATATAAATGCTCCAGGTGAAATATTACAAAAACTGATTTTTTAATTTTTAATCAGAAAATTTAATCTTGTCAGAGGAAGTTACCTGTATTGAATCTGTTAAATTAAAAATTCAGATCTCCTTTGCTCCATGACATAATTATTTATGTTTAGTTTTTACAACAATTGATATATTCATAATTTTTTGGAAAATTAGATGAAGTTTATTTATTTTTAAAATTCATTATGTGATTTGATTCCACTCTGGCAATTTTTTTTTCTATTTTCTAAATGAGTACTTTATAGATAAGCTTTTCAAACAAGGTCCTTCCCTTATCTCTATACTTAAAGTTTTCCAATACTGTTGTGAAAGTTATCAATCACACATTAATTGCCACATTTAACTCTGGTTTTGAGTATTCACAATTACATTTTTGTATTTTCTTTTTTTGAGGCACTATCATATACAATGCTATTCATCATATAATTTAAGACATACTAAATTCTAATACTATGCTTGATATGAAAGTTTCTGCTTCCTTCTGTTATTGGTTCAGTGTCCCCTCCAAATTTTCTCTTTTCTTTTGCCTCTGCACTTGCTATTTCAATGTATAGACCAGCTCTCAGGTTTTGTTTCCTTTGACTGTTTGTTATTATTTTGCTATGTTTCCCTATATACAGCATATAAGAAGATAATTTGGCATCTGTCCTCTTCTTCAAACTGATAATATTCTGCATGTTACACCCTTGCCCCCATCTAATTAATGGTAAACTGCATGGGTTAGCCTTTTCTTATAGTTGAATATATTGACACAAACTGTTATTTCTAACTTTTTTGGGGGGTCACACCCAGCATGCTCAGGGGTTACTCCTGGCTCTCGGCTCAGAAATAGCTCCTGGCAAGCTAGAGGGACCATAGGGGATGCTGGGATTCAAACCACCGTTCTTCTGCAGGCAAGGCAAATGCCCTACCTCCATGCTATCTCTCCAGCCCCTATTTCTAACATTTTTTAACTTAATCATTATAACATACAGTTACAAGGTTGTTCATGGTTGAATTTCAGTCATACAATGTCAAAAACTATCTCCTCACCTGTACACCAATATTCCTTGTTTCTTTCTTGCCCTCTTACCTGCCTTCATTACCTAACTCCTCTATAGCAGATAATCTATCTCTCTCTTTCTCTCACTTTCTCTCTCTTGCACTTTTATACAGTTTTTAAATATTGTTACTAAATATTGTATATGATACCACTTTACCAACTTTAAGTATCCAATTCTTGTTAAGAGGGATCTTTTTCAACAATCATAGTCAGAGTAATTCCTTCTCTACCCTAATCTTACTCCCTAGTTCTATACAGCAAGATTCCTACCATGGAGCAGTCTTCCTGCCCCTTGTCTTTATCATTTTTGGATACTATTACCATAATAACTTTTTTAATATATCCCACAAAAGTGTTATAATTCTATGTAAGTCCTCCCTATGATTCATTTTACTCAGTATAATACTCTCCATATCCCTGCACGTATAAGAAAGTTTTATGAATTTATTTTTTCTAATAGCTGCACAGTACTCCATTATGTAGAAGCATAAGCTTCTTTCTTTATCCACTCCTCTGTTCTTGTAGATTCTGACTATTGTGAATAGTGCTGCAATAAACAGAAATGTAGAAGGCTTTTCACTTTACAGCTGAGCCACCATTACAGTCCAAACATTTTTTTTATTTAAACACCTTGATTACATAAATGATTGTGTTTGGGTTTCAGTCATGTAAAGAACACCACCCATCACCAGTGCAACATTCCCATCACCAATGTCCCAAATCTCCCTCCTCACCACCCGACCCCCGCCTGTACTCTAGACAGGCTTTCCATTTCCCTCATACATTCTCATTATTAGGACAGTTCAAAATGTAGTTATTTCTCTAACTAAACTCATAACTCGTTCTGGTGAGCTTCCTGAGGTGAGCTGGAACTTCCAACTCTTTTCTCTTTTGTGTCTGAAAATTATTATTGCAAGAATGTCTTTCATTTTTCTTAAAACCCATAGATGATTGAGACCATTCTGCATTTTTTTCTCTCTCTCTGACTTATTTCACTCAGCATAATAGATTCTGTGTACATCCATGTATGAGAAAATTTCATGACTTCATCTCTCCTGACAGCTGCATAATATTCCGTTGTGTATATGTACCACAGTTTCTTTAGCCATTCGTCTGTTGAAGGGCATCTTGGTTGTTTCCAGAGTCTTGCTATGGTAAATAGTGCTGCAATGAATATAGGTGTAAGGAAGGGGTTTTTGTATTGTATTTTTGTGTTCCTAGGGTATATTCCTAGGAGTGGTATAGCTGGATCGTATGGGAGCTCAATTTCCAGTTTTTGGAGGAATCTCCATATCGCTTTCCATAAAGGTAGAACTAGACTGCATTCCCACCAGCAGTGGAGAAGAGTTCCATTCTCTCCACATCCCGCCAAAAATGTTTATTCTCATTCTTTGTGATGTGTGCCATTCTCTGTGGTGTGTGGTGGTATCTCATCGTTGTTTTAATTTGCATCTCCCTGATGATTAGTGATTGGTAGCATTTTTTCATGTGTCTTTTGGCCATTTGTATTTCTTCTTTGTCAAAGTGTCTGTTCATTTTTTCTCCCCATTTTTTGATGGGATTAGATGTTTTTTTCTTTTAAAGTTCTGCCAGTGCCTTGTATATTTTGGAGATTAGCCCCTTATCTGATGGTTATAAGGTGAATAGTTTCTCCCACTCAGAGGGTGGCTCTTGTATCCTGGGCACTATTTCCTTTGAGGTGCAGAAGCTTCTCAGCTTAATATATTCCCATCTGTTAATCTCTGCTTTCACTTGCTTGGAGAGTGCAGTTTCCACCTAGAAGATGCCTGTAATGTCCTGGAGTGTCTTGCCTATGTGCTGTTCTATATATCTTATGGTTTTGGGTCTGATATCGAGGTCTTTAATCCTTTTGGAATTTACCTTTGTACATGATGTTAGCTGGGGGTCTAAGTTCAATTTTTTGCAAGTGGCTATCCAATTGTGCCAACACCACTTGTTGAAGAGGCTTTCCCTGCTCCATTTAGGATTTCTTGCTCCTTTATCAAAAATTAGGTGATTGTATGTCTGGGGAACATTTTCTGAGTTTTCAAGCCTATTCCACTGACCTGAGGGCCTGTCCTGATTCCAATACCATGCTGTTTTGATAACTATTGCTTTGTAGTAAAGTTTAAAGTTGGGGAAAGTAATTCCTCCCATATTCTTTTTCCCAATGATTGCTTTAGCTATTCGAGGGTGTTTATTGTTCCAAATAAATTTCAAAAGTGCCTGATCCACTCTTTGAAGAATGTCATGGGTATCTTTAGAGGGATAGCATTAAATCTGTATAATGCCTTGGGGAGTATTTCCATTTTAATTATGTTAATCCTGCCAATCCATGAGCAGCGTATGCATTTCCATTTCCGTGTGTCCTCTCTTATTTCTTGGAGCAGAGTTTTATAGTTTTCTTTGTATAGGTTCTTCACATTTTTAGTCAAGTTGATTCCAAGATATTTGAGTTTGTGTGGCACTATTGTGAATGGGGTTGTTTTCTTAATGTCCATTTCATCCTTATTACTATTGGTGTATAGAAAGGCCATTGATTTTTGTGTGTTAATATTGTAGCCTGCCACCTTGCTATATGAGTCAATTGTTTCTAGAAGCTTTTTGGTAGAGTCTTTAGGGTTTTCTAAGTAGAGTATCCTGTCATCTGCAAACAGTGAGAGCTTGACTTCTTCCTTTCCTATCTGGAGTCCCTTGATATCTTTTTCTTGCCTAATCACTATAGCAAGTACTTCCAGTGCTATGTTGAATAGGAGTGGTGAGAGAGGACAGCCTTGTGTTGTGCCAGAATTTAGATGGAAGGCTTTTAGTTTTTCTCCATTTAGGATAATATTTGCCACTGGCTTGTGGTAGATGGCCTTCACTATATTGAGAAAGGTTCCTTCCATTCCCATCTTGCTGAGAGTTTTCATCAAGAATGGGTGTTGGATTTTATCAAATGCTTCCTGTGTATCTATTGATATGATCATTTAGTTTTTATTTTTCTTGTTATTGATGTTGTGTATTATGTTGATAGATTTACGGATGTTAAACCATTCTTGCATTCCTGGGATGAAACCTACTTGATCGTAGTGGATGATCATATTAATGAGGCATTGAATCCTATTTGCCAGGATTTTGTTGAGGATCTTTGATTCTGTATTCATCAGCGATATTGGTCTGTAATTTTCTTTTTTTGTAGCATCTCTGTCTGGTTTAGGTATCACGGTGATGTTGGCTTCATAAAAGCTATTTGGAAGTGTTTCCATTTGTTCAATTTTATAAAAGAGTCTTGCCAGGATTGGTAGTAGTTCCTCTTGGAAAGTTTGAAAGAATTCATTAGTGAATCCATCTGGGCCTGGGATTTTGTTTTTCGGCAGACATTTGTTTACCGTTTTAATTTCATCAATGGTGATGGGTGTGTTTAGATATGCTATATTCACTTCCATCAACCGTGGAAGATTATAAGAGTCCAAGAATTTATCCATTTCTTCCAGGTTCTCATTTTTAGTGGTGTAGAGTTTCTCAAAGTAGTTTCTGATTACCCTTTGAATCTCTGTCATATCAGTAGTGATCTCTCCTTTTTCATTCCTAATACAAGTTATCAAGTTTCTCTCTCTCTCTCTCTCTCTCTCTCTCTCTCTCTCTCTCTCTCTCTCTTTCTTTGTTAGGTTTGCCAGTGGTCTATTAATCTTGTTTATTTTTTCAAAGAATCAACTTCTGCATTCATTGATCTTTCGGGTTGTTTTTCAGGTTTGCACTTCATTGATTTTTGCTCTCAGCTTTGTTATTTCCTTCTGTCTTCCTATTTTTGGGTCCTTTTGTTGAGCACTTTCTAGTTCTATTAGCTGTGTCATTAAGCTGATCAGGTATTCCCCTTCTTCCTTCCTGATATGTTCTTGCAAAGCTATAAATTTTCCTTCCAGTACTGCTTTTGTGTGTCCCATAAGTTCTGATACTTTGTGTCTTTGTTGTCATTCCTTTCTAGGAATCTTTTGATTTCCTCCTTGATTTAATCTCAGACCCACTGGTTATTGGGTATGAGGCTGTTTAACTTCCAGGTGTTAAAGTTTTTCTACTGAGTCCCTTTGGAATTCACAAATAATTTCAGAGCCTTGTGGTCAGCAAAGGTAGTCTGCAAAATTTCTATCTTCTTGATATTATGGAGGTATGTTTTGTGTGCCAGCATGTAGTCTATCCTGGAGAATGTCCCATGTACATTGGAGAAGAATGTGTATCCAGGTTTCTGGGGATGGAGTGTCCTATATATATCTACTAGGCCTCTTTCTTCCATTTCTCTCCTCAGGTCTAATATATTCTTGTTGGGTTTCAGTCTGGTTGACCTATCCAGTGTTGACAAAGCCGTGTTAAAGGTCCCCCACAATTATTGTGTTGTTATTGATATTATTTTTCAGATTTGTCAACAGTTGTATTAAATATTTTGCTGGCCCCTCATTCAGTGCATATATGTTTAGGAGAGTGATTTCTTTCTGCTCTACATACCCCTTGATTAATATAAAATGTCCATCTTTGTCCCTTACAACCTTCCTGAGTATAAAGTTTGCATTATCTGATATTAGTATGGCTACTCCAGATTTTTTATGGGTGTTGTTTGCTTGGATAATTTTTCTCCAGTCTTTTATTTTTAGTCTATGTTTGTTCTGACTATTCAGGTGCATATCTTGTAGGTAGCAGAAGGTTGGATTGAGTTTTTTGATCCATTTAGCCACTCTGTGTCTCTTGACTGGTGCATTTAGTCTATTGACGTTGAGAGAAAGAATTGTCCTGGGATTTAATGCCATCTTTATATCAAAATTTGGTGTGCTTTTGGTTAGTATTGTCTTAAATTAGGTCTTTCAGGTTTTTTTTTTAAGACTGGTTTTGTGTCTGTAAAGTTTCTGAGCTGTTTTTTTGTCTGTGAAACCATGTACTCTTCCATCAAACCGGAAAGTGAGTTTTGCTGGGTATAGTATCCTGGGTGAAGCATTCATTTCATTCAGTCTTGTCACAATATCCCACCACTGCTTTCTGGCATTGAGTGTTTCTGGTGACAGGTCTGCTGTAAATCTCAAGGATGCTTGCATAAACGTAATTTCCCCTTTTGATCTTGCTGTTTTTAGAATTTTGTCTCTATCTGTGGGAGTTGTTATTGTGACTAGGATGTGTCTTGGGGTGGTTTTTCTGGGGTCTCTTTTGGTTGGTATTCATCAAGCATGCAGGATTTGATCACCTATATTCTTTAGCTCTGGAAGTTTCTCTTTAATGATGCTCTTGACTGTTGATTCTTCCTGAAAATTTTCTTCATGGGTCTCTGGGACTCCAATAATTCTTAAGTTGTTTCTGTTGAGCTTATCATAGACTTCTATTTTCATCTGTTCCCATTCTTTGACTAATTTTTTCCATTGTCTGCTCATTTGCTTTAAGTTTTTTTTCCAATCTCTCCTGCTGTATGAAATGGTTATGTATCTCATTTTCCACAGCACCAAGTCTATTCTCAGCTTCTGATACCCTGTCCCAGAGCTTATCCATTTTGTCATTCACGTCATTTACTGATTTTTTCAGGCCTGTTAGTTGACATGTTATTTCAGTTTGGAGTTTTGTGATTTCTGTCTTCATATTTTCTTGGTTCTTATTAGTGTTCTGTTCAACTCTATCCATGGTTTCTTTGAGTCCATTGAGCATCTTCCATATTGCTATTCTAAAGTCCTTATCTGAGAGGTTGATTCGTTGGTTGGTCATTATCTGGTCATCAGAATTGTCCTCTTCATTCTCTATGTCTGATGCTGGCCTGCGTTGTTTCCCCATTGTCACACTTGTATTGTGGGTTTTTCTACGTGTTGTGGTGGTATTCATTGGCTATATGATGCAGGCAGCACACTCCTCTGGCTCCGCCCTTTCTGTGTGGGCTGAGTTGCCTCTAAGGGAGGGGAGTCCTCCATGGATAAAGCCTCACACTGGATCAAATCTTAGGCTGAGCATGCAATGGAGAAGACAGTCCGGAGAGAAATGCTTGCTTCTGTGATCTAGCACAGTTCTTAGTGTGATTTTTTTCTTCTTGTTGTGATGGTGTTCTTTTCTTAGAAAGAGCGCACGGCTGCGTAGCGAAGTGAAGCCAAAGTGTTCTACTGGAGTCTCTTTTCCGCCCACTCCCAAGAGTTTCACGCAAGAGGACAGTAGACAGACATACACAGGTAGCACTCACAGTTTTTCACAGTTGGGCCCCACTGGGCAGGCGTAGTTTCATGGATTTTCCCAGCCTGATGTCACAAACAGGGGACCCAGCTTCTGCAAAAGCTAGCTGGTTTTTATGTTCTGGAGTCCCGCTCTGAAAATGGCCTCTGGGAGAGCGAGTTTTCTAGGGCCTCTTTTTTGGCCCACTCCCAAGAGTTTCACACAAGAGTACAGTAGACAGACATACACAGGAAGCACTCACAGTTTTTCACAGTTGGGCCCAACTGGGCAGGTGTAGTTTCGTGGATTTTCCCAGCCTGATATCACAAACAGGGGACCAGTCCAAACAATTTTTAAGATAAGGAATAACCTTCTTGTTTTTTCAGAAAGGCTGAACCAGTCAACATTTTCACCATCAGTGAGTGAGTTTCTCTCTGCATCCACAAGCAAAGATTGCTTTTGTTCTATTTGATCTATGGTATGATGATAACTCTGTTTTGCTTTGTAACTCCTGATGAATAATGATGTGGAACATGTTTTCTTTTCTCTTCTTTCTTTCTTTCTTTCTTTCTTTCTTTCTTTCTTTCTTTCTTTCTTTCTTTCTTTCTTTCTTTCTTTCTTTCTTTCTTTCTTTCTTTCTTTCTTTCTTTCTTTCTTCCTTCCTTCCTTCCTTCCTTCCTTCCTTCCTTCCTTCCTTCCTTCCTTCCTTCTTTCTTTCTTTCTTTCTTTCTTTCTTTCTTTCTTTCTTTCTTTCTTTCTTTCTTTCTTTCTTTCTTTCTTTCTTTCTTTCTTTCTTTCTTTCTTTCCTTCTTCTTTTCTTTTCATATGTTTTAGTTTTGTTTTCTTTTTGTGTTATACCCAGTGGGACTCAGCAGTTACATCAAGTTATGCACTCAGAAATCACTCCTGGCTTGGGGAAACCATATGAGATCCTGGGAATCAAAAGTAGGTTCATTCTGGGTCAGATACATGCAAGGCCAACAACCTAACAATGTGCTATCTCTCCAGTCCCATTGGAGCATATTTTCACGTGCATTATTTCCATTGTAATTTTGTTATTGACGACTTTTTTTAAATTTTTGTTATTATCTTTGCCCCCCCCCACACCGTGACTCTCAGGGACTAGTCCTGGCTATGCACTCAAAAATTGCTCCTGCCTTGAGCAAACTCATGGGACTCTGGGGGATTGAACTGAGATCCATCCTATGTTAGTGCTTGCAAGGCAGATGCTGTACCACTTCTACCCCTGCTCCTTCCCAGTTATTGACAAATTTTATTTTAATCTCTTCTCTCGATTATTTGGTGGTTATTGTTTTTGTTAAGTTCTACTAGTAACTTTTATATCTTAGTTATTAACCCCTTATCAGATGGTATGTGATGAATAGTTTATCCAGTTCTCTGGACAGTCTTTTTACACTGGTCATATTTCCTTTGAGCTGCAGTAGTCCCATAGTTTAATGTACTTCCATTTGTTTATTTCTGCTTCTACTTGATTGGTCAGTGCTATGATCTTCATCTTTGAATATATCTTTAGCTTTTGTGTCATGAAGAGTTCTGCTTACAAGTCCCCTATGTAACTTATGTTTTCAGGTCTAATATCATGGGGTACTTAATTCACTTTGATTAGCTTTTCTGCATGAAGTTAAAAATATGTCTTCATTTATTTTAGCAAGTAAATAACCAGTTACCCCAATACCACTTTTTTGAAGAGGATTTCTTTGTTCAATTTCATACTTTAGCACCTTTATCAAAGTTTAATTAATCATATACCTAAGGATTTGTCTTGTGATAGTCAAGTCTATTCCATTGATCAGAGCGTGTCTAAATTCCAATACCATGCTTTATTAATGATTACTATTTTACAGTACACTTTGAAGTTGGAAGAAATAATGTCTCCCATATTTTTCTTCCCAAGGATTGCTTTAGGTGTTCATGAAGAATTTTTGTATCATATGAATTTCAGAAGTGTTTGATCTATACTTTTGAAACATGTTGTGGGTCTCTTTATAAGGATTGAATTTATCTTCCAATGTTTTTGGAATTAATGACACTTTAATAATGTTAATCCTTTAGGTCATAAGCAGTTTTGTGTTTCCAATTTCTTGTGTCATCTTATTTTTAAGTAGTTACTAGATTTTTAATTGGGTAGAGCTTTGACCTCTTTTGTTAAGTTAATTTTGAATAATTTATAAATGTATTTTCTTCTGTTTTATTACTTGTATATAGAAAGTACAGACATTAATATATATTATTAATCTTTTTAATTAATAGTATTAATTGTGTTTCCTGAAACATTTGCTGTAGAAATCTTCCTCAAATATGTCAGCTCTTATAAATATTTAATAAACATTCATTTATATCGTAATATAATGATTTTAGTAATTATTTGTAAAGATACTTTCTATTTACTATGCCTATCTTAATAATTTTAAAGTTTTTCATTACATGGTGTCACAAACAACAGCTCAGAAACTTCACTCAGAAACTTTTCTTAAAAGAAAAACTGAAAGACCTACTTTAAGACAAGATTGACCACTCAGAAACTTTTCTTAAAAGAAAAACTGAAAGACCTACTTTAAGACAAGATTGACCAACAGACACAGCAAACTTTGATATAAAGATGGCACTAAATCCCAGGACAATGCTTTCTCTCAATGTCAATGGACTAAATGCAACAGTTAAGAGACACAGAGTGGCTAAATGAATCAAAAAACTCAATCCAACCTTCTGCTGCCTAGAAGAAATGCACCTGAATAGTCAGAACAAACATAGACTCAAAATAAAAGGCTTGAGGAAAAATCAGCCAAGAAAAACACACATAAAAAAGCTGGAGTGGCCATACTAATATCAGATGATGCAAACTTTATACTCAGGAAAGTTGTAAGGGACAAATATGGACATTTTGTATTAATCAAGGAAAATGTACAGCAGGAAGAAATCACTCTCCTAAACATATATGCACTGAATGAATGATCAGCAAAATATATAATACAATTGTTGATGAATCTGAAAAATAATATCAATAACAACAAAATAATTGTGAGAGATCTCAACATGGCATTGATAACACTTGACAGGTCAACCAGACTAAAACTCAACAAGAATATACTAGACCTGAACAGAGAAATGGAAGAAAGAGGCCTAGTAGATATATATAGGACACTCCACCCCCAGAAACCTGGATACGCATTCTTCTCTAATGTACATGGGACATTCTCCAGGATTGACTACATGATAGCACATAAAACATACCTCCATAATATCAAGAGGATAGAAATTTTGCAGACTACCTTCGCTGACCACAAGGCCCTGAAATTATATGTGAAATACAAAGGGACATAGAAGAAAAACTTTAATACATGGAAGTTAAATAGCCTCATACTGATTAACCAGTGGGTCTGAGATGAAATCAAAGAGGAAATCAAAAACTTCCTAGAAACAAATGACAATGGAGACACAAACTATCAGAACCTATGGGTCATAGCAAAAATGGTACTGAGAGGAAAATTTATACCTTAGCAAGCACACATCAGGAAAAAAGAAGGGGAATACCTGATCAGCTTAATGACACAGCTCATAGACTTAGAAAGTGCTCAACAAAAGGAATCAAAAATAGGGAGACAGAAGGAAATAACAAAGCTGAGAGCAGAAATCAATGAAGTGGAAACCTGAAAAACAATCCAAAAGATCAATGAATGCAGAAGTTGGTTCTTTGAAAAAAAAAATACAAGATTGATAGACCACTGGCAAAACTAACAAATAAAGAGAGAGAGAGAAATTTGATAACTCATATTAGGAATGAAAAAGGAGAGATCACTACTGATATGACAGAGATTCAAAGGGTAATCAGAAACTATTTTGAGAAACTCTATGCCACTAAAAATGAGAACCTGGAAGAAATGGATAAATTCTTGGACTCTTATAATCTTCCACAGTTGAATGAGAGGATGTAGCATATCTAAACACCCCATCACCATTGAGAAAATTCGGACTGTAATAAAATGTCTGCCCAAAAACTAAAGCCCAGGCCCAGATGGATTCACTAATAAATTCGTTCAAACCTTTCAAGAGGAACTACTACCAATCCTGACCAGACTCTTTCATGAAATCGAAAAAACAGGAACACTTCCAAATAGCTTTTATGAAGCCAACATCACCTTGATACCTAAAGCAGACAGAGATGTTAACAAAAAGGAAAATTACAGACCAATATCGCTGATAAATACAGATGCAAAGATCCTCACAAAATCCTGGCAAATAGGATTCAATGACTCATTAATAAGGTCATCCACTACGATCAAGTAGGTTTCATTTCAAGAATTCAAGGATGGTTTAACATCCATAAATCTATCAACATAATACACAACATCAACAAGAAAAATAAAAATCACATGATCATATCAATAGACACAGAGAATGCATTTGAAAAGATCCAACACCCATTCTTGATCAAAACTCTCAGCAAGATGGGAATGAAAGGAACCTTTCTCAATATAGTTAAGGCCATCTAAACAAGCCAGAGACAAATATTGTCCTCAATGGAGAAAAACTAAAAGCCTTCCCTCTAAATTCTGGCACAAGACAAGGCTGTCCTCTCTCACCACTCTTATTCATCATAGCACTGGAAGTCCTTGCTATAGCAATTAGGCAAGAAAAAATTATCAAGGGAATCCAGATAGGAAAGGAAGAAGTCAAGCTCTTGCTGTTTGTAGATGACATGATACTCTACTTAGAAAACCCTAAAGACTCTACCAAAAAGCTTCTAGAAATAATAAACTCATATAGCAAGGTGGCAGGCTACAAAATTAACATAGAAAAATCAATGGCCTTTCTATACACCAATAGTAGTAAGGAAGAAATGGACATTAAGAAAACAACCCCATTCACAATAGTGCCATACAAACTCAAATATCTTGGAATCAACTTGACTAAAAATGTGAAGGAACTATACAAAGAAAACTATCAAGAAATAAGAGAGTACACGTGGAAATGGAAGCACATACCCTGCTCATGCATTGGCAGTATTAACATCATCAAAATGGCAATACTCCCCAAAGCATTGTATAGATTTAATGCGATCCCTCTAAACTTTTGCAGTGGTCCTCAAACTATGGCCCGTGGGCCACATATTGTATTTGTATCTGTTTTGTTTCTTCATTGTAAAATAAGATATATGCAGTATGCATAAGAATTCGTTCATAAGTTTTGTTTTTTCTATAGTCAGACCCTCCAATGGTCTGAAGGTCAGTGAACTGGCCCCCTGTTTAAAATGTTTTAGGCCCCCTGCAGTTTAAACGTACCTATGACAATTTTCAAAGAAGTGGATCAGGCACTTTTGAAATTCATTTGGAACAATGAACACCCTAGAATAGCTAAAGCAATCATTGGGGAAAATAATATGGTAGGAATTACTTTTCCCAAGTTTAAATTTTACTACAAAGTGATAGTTATCAAAACAGCGTGGTAATGGAATAAAGACATACCCTCAGATCAGTGGATAGGCTTGAATACTCAGAGAAAGGTCTCCAGACATACAATCACCTAATTTTTGATAAAGGAGCAAGAAATCCTAAATGGAGCAAAGAAAGCCTCTTCAACAAGTGGTGTTGGCACAACTGGCTAGCCACTTGCAAAAAATTAAAATTAGACCCCCAGTTAATGTTATATCCGAAGGGAAAATCCAAATGAATTAAAGATTTCTATATCAGACCCGAAACCATAAGATATATAGAATAACACATAGGCAAAACACTCCAGGACATTCAAGGAGGAAACTGCACTCCCCAAGCAAATGAAAGCAGAGATTAACAGATGGGAATATATTAAGCTGAGAAGCTTCTGCACCTCAAAGGAAATAGCGCCCAGGATACAAGAGCCACCCACTGAGTGGGAGAAACTATTCACCCAATACCCATCAGATAACGGGCTAATCTCCAAAATATACAAGGCACTGACAGAACTTTACAAGAAAAAAATATCTAATCCCATTAAAAAATGGGGAGAAGAAATGGACAGACACTTTAACAAAGAAGAAATACAAATGGCCAAAAGACACATGAAAAAATACTCCACATCACTAATCATCAGGGAGATGCAAATCAAAACAACTATGAGGTACCACCTCACACCCCAGTGATTGGCACACATCACAAAGAATGAGAACAAGCAGTGTTGGTGGGGATGTGGAGAGAAAGGAACTCTTATCCACTGCTGATGGGAATGCTGTGTAGTTCAACCTTTATGGAAAGCAATATGGAGATTCCTTTAAAAAATGGAAACTGAGCTCCCATATGATCCAGCGCTACCACTCCTAGGAATATACCCTAGGAATTCAAAAATATAATAGAAAAATTCCTTTTTTACACCTATATTCATTGCAGCACTATTTACCATAGCAAGACTATGGAAATAGCCAAGATACCCTTCAATAGATGAATGGCTAAAGAAACTGTGGTACATATACACAATGGAGTATTATGCAGCTGTCAGGAGAGATGAAGTCATGAAATTTTCTTATACATGATGTACATGGAATCTATTATGCTGAGTAAAATGAGTCAGAGAGAGAGAAAAATACGCAGAATTCTCACTCATTTATGGGTTTTAAGAAAAATGAAAGACATTCTTGCAATAATTTCCAGACACAAAAAAGAGGAGAGCTGGAAGTTAAAGCCCACCTCATGAAGCTCACCACAAACAGGGACAAATTTAGTGAGAGAAATAACTACATTGCTAACTATCCTAACAATGAGAATGTGTGAGGAAAATAGAAAGCCTGGAGTAACCCCTGCGAATGCCTCCCCAAAACAAAACTAAACAATAGATTATGGTTACATTCTCTAACTCTCTGATAATTATTCAAATATAGAGAATTGACTGTGTTGTGTGTACATGCATGTACACCTCATACATGTCTAGGTATTTGCTGGTTTAATTTCATAGGAGAACATATTTTATTCCAAAAGTGTCCCCAAACAGTAACAGAGTTTGTTAGACACCTCACTGTTTTATTATCCATCTTGTACTTGCAATTTCATAGTATCAGAACTTATTCTTAGTGTGTGAATAAAAATTTGTGTTTCATTTGGTGAGTGATTAGACAGTGATGATCCTGAAGTCAACCAGCTGCATAAATATTTATGACAGGAACCTAAATATAAAGAAACAGGCTTCATTAAGTAAAGGATGACACTAAGATGATTAAATAAAATTACAGAAATAATTATTTAGAATCCACACTACTAGTTTTAAACTTGAAAAGAAAAAAATCATGCTTGTATACTTAAAAGGCAAAATACTAATATATAGTTCAGTTTTATTTGACTCTATTGTTTAATTTTTGGAAAAAATTAAAGATTATATATTAAGTAATTCCCCTAAGAATATGGGTAATTTATACAAAATGTAGACAATAATGATAATGATTAAAACTTTGATGATCTAGGGGCCAGAGATAGCATGAAGGTAAGGTGTTTGCTTTTCATGCAGAAGGTCAGTGGTTAAAATCCTGGCATCCCATATGGTCCCCAGAGCCTGTCAGGAGCAATTTCTGAGCATAGACCCAGGAGTAAACCCTGAGCACTGTGGATGAAACCCAAAAACAAAAACAAAAATTTATGATATAATTATGACTCACATAAATTTACCCAAGACATTTTATCAAATGATAAATTACAGTAAGTTTATTTTAAAGTTTTCAAACTTTTGGATTACATTAAGTTTTCAACATATATATAAGTATATATGAATATGTATTTATACATATATATGAACTTCAATCAAATATAGCTGATTTAAACTGATATGACATATAATATTAGTTATTATTTTTATGTAAAGCCAATTTTTACCTTACATACTCTTTAGAATATGTCATAAAATTGAATCAAATTTATGTGCTTTTACATATCTGCTAGTATGGTATTTCAATATTTTCTGTGAAAGAAACATAGAGTTATATCTAATGACAAAAAATAGTTCTATTTAATAGGCTTTTAACAAGAATTAGTAAACTATTATTAGACTTTTTGTTTTATACTCTACTATTCTTAACCATGTTTTTTCATTGTATGTCCTAATAACAATTTATATAATTGAATGATAGAAATTTAATTTGACAGAATAGTCAGCAGTTCAATGCAGTTTTATTGTGTTTGGCCTACTTTTTTTCTTGTTGTTCACAGACACTGTGCTCAGTGATTCTTCTTGATAGTATTTTAAAACTTTATTCAGTGTCAAATATTGAATACTGGTCAGACACATGCAAGACAAGAACCTTATCGGCAGTATTATCACTCTGGTTCCAATTCATAGTGTATTTTCTGTTTATTATATATGAAGCTTATTTCACATCTTTCACCTTCTTTTTTTCTGTACTTTTCTATTAACTTGCTTTCTTTATCATTAGAGTTGTTTCTATATAATACACATTCAAAACTCATAAAATTGGGGGAAAGTTGTCATATGGAATATATGAAAATATAATTAGAAGATTCTTGTAATTAGATGCTTAATGTTTCTAAACCACTTGCACTGTTCCTACATTAAGCAGGTTTTATTTGTTGAGTCATCTTTTTAATGAGACATGCATGAAATAGTGTAGGAATATTTTTACTGTTACATGTGTTATGAAAACAACTTTTCTTCACAGCCTGCAAGTTTCCAAATCACTAGTATCTTAGAAACTTAAATAGAGATCCTCAGTGAGCAAGAGTGTTATTATAAAACTATCATCGCACTTGCATTTTGTGTAGTATTGCTTATTTTCTCTACTATGCATAAAAGTTAATAATTTAACATATATCAATAGGCTGAGTATTCCAACTATTTTTTTAAGAACTACAGCTCAGTTGTCCACCAATAAAACACTCACGAAACATTATTAGGTGTTTTGGCACTATGTGATTATGATATCCTGAATTAAAATTGAGCTGAACATAGACCTAGAAGTAGATTCTGAACACCTAAATGTCTCCCAAACACCCAAATATATACACCAAATAAAAATATTTAGATATTTTAAGAAGCATTATTGAATTTTAAATTTAGTGCCAATATGTATAATGTTTCAGGTGTCTTAAAGTTTTGGCTTGAAGTTTCAGAAATCACACTCATTCTTCTCAATAAATCTGATCATTTACTCTAGTTATGTCTTCGGTAAATGGAATACTAAAAGTGTATACTTTACTTTATGTCTTTAAAATTTCTTAATATCAAACAAAACAATAACAATTACCATATTTAACAGGGATGCTTCTTGTTTATTAATATCATGAGTATTTTAGTACATTAAATAATTAACTTATACATTAAGTTGTGATACAATAGAGAGCTTTCAAAATAATGAGAAAAAATTTATGCCTGAAATCTGTTTTTTTTTTCCTTAAAATGCAATGCCAAATTGTAATATTAAGATATTCTACTCCTAGAGAAATGGAACATGTTGACATTAGTGAAGACTTTTAGTTTTGTTTGCCATATGGTTACCTTGGAAACTATACATTTTGGAAATGAAATGCATTGCTGAGTTGAACATGTACCATGGAAACTAAGAGAACTCACCTGTATCACAGCAGAATATTTATAATGTTAGTTAAGGACTGGAATTCAAATACAAATATCTATTCATTTATAATTTCAATTTTATAACATAATTTTATTTGCTATTTAATACATTTTTGTAAAAGATTAAGGTCTATAATATCTGATCTAATTTCATAAATTAGTACTATTTATAACCAATTATTAAAATCTATCAGCACAAAGTTTGTGATCTTTGATAAGCTGTGTTTAAGAATTCATAATACATTCTATTATCACAAAATTTATTAATTAAAAATGTAAAATATATGTAAAGGAAATGTGTTTTCATAGAAAGCTAATAAAGTTCCATTATTCTTTGATAACTATAATGATCAAATTTATTATTTATTCAACTGCACAAATTAATCAAGTTATTGGTACAATCAAAGATCATTTTGGTTCAATATAGTTTTATCATCTGTCCAAGTTTTTTAAAAAAATTAAATAGTGTAGGTGGGATTTTAAAAGAATTTCAGATATAAGTTATTGTCTTGTATTACCCACCAGGGTTAATCACAGAAGTCTTTAATAACAAATGTAAAAGTAATAAAAAAATTTAATTTTAATTTTAACTTTTAATAGCAAAAGTAAATGTAAGAAGAATGGCTGAGGAGGGCAAGAAGACCCTGAATACCAAGTCAAAATCTCTACATTAAATTAAGTTGTGTCTGAATTAGTGAACGTATAATATATCTTAGAAAATGCTATTCCACAGTCTCTATATTCAAAAAATTAGAAGTGTATTGAAGTAGACTATTTACCCAACTAAATATGAAGAGAATAGGAGCTAGAGTGATAATACAGTGCATAAAAGGTTTCCTTGCACAGAACCAACCTGGATTCTATACTCAGCATCCCAAAGGTCCCCCAATCTTACTCTGCCAGAAGTGATTTTTTTTAATGGAACATCGAGTTCCACTATACACAACTATGCATGGTCCCAAAGGAAAAAAAAATCAGAAAATATATGAAATGTATAAAAGTCATATTATATGCTTCATGAGAGGGGCTGGAGCATTGGTGCAAGCTGTAGGGCATTTGCCTTCCACGCTCTAACCCATGAAGCTATTTTTGAGAGCATAGCCATAACCCCTGTGCATCACGGGGTATGGTTCAAAACTAAAAAAAACAAAAAACAAAAAACAAAAACAAAAACAAAAAAAAGAAAAGTTTCATGTGAATGACAAAAACTGCAATGAGCATAAAATTTCACTGAAAGTTGTTATATTTTTTCAGTATAAATAGGAAAAGTTTTTTTTTTTTGGTGTTTCAATGTTCTCTAAATAAAAAATCAAAATATAAATAAAATGTTATTACTAATAATCAGTATGATAATATTCAAGGCATGGGCAGGCCCTGAATGAAGGTAAATTAGAAAATGAAGAAAATTTGTATAATATTATTTATTACTGTCTTTTGGTTTTCAGATTCTTTTCTTGTCATTAGGTCAAAAATTATTGTGCTTGCATTCTTTGCTAAAATAATTGCTGCATGACTTATCACTCTAATTCTTATGTTTCTTTTCATAGGATGAGGAATTGATAGGATATAACTCTTATTTTTCTGTTGCTATGAATGGATATTAAGAGTGTAATTTTAAGTTATTCATCAGTGTTACATATAGTTTACAT
Organism: Suncus etruscus; assembly: GCF_024139225.1. Taxonomy (NCBI): domain Eukaryota; kingdom Metazoa; phylum Chordata; class Mammalia; order Eulipotyphla; family Soricidae; genus Suncus; species Suncus etruscus. Next base: position 25,139,333 of record NC_064863.1, read on the forward strand.
TGTTGATTTGTTTTAGAGTAAAATTTCTATTACTTTAGTCAAATTTATAGGCTCAATTTATATGGCATTGCCATTTTTTATTTTTAAAAAGCATTTTTTCATGCAGATATAGCTTTCATGCATACACATAACTGAAAATCAGCTATTATTATTTGCATAAAATTTAACTTAATAAAAATTTGGCAGCAATTTGGCTGATAAAAATGTCCGTATTAGAACAAAGTATAGAGAGCTAACTTCTTTCCATACAGCTGACTGCGATTCATTTTCTTGTACCAGTTACCATTCTTTGAGCAACAGCATGACTGATCACTGAAAACTGAGTGACTCTTAAAGCAAATAATACATTTAATAATATCATTAAAATATACAACTTATTGGTTAACTAAAGGGAAAATAAAATGTAGGGAACAAAACAAAAAGAAAAATGGTGCTTTGATAACAATCACTTAAAATGATTTTTGTCATGGGATTATGATGAAATTTTGTAAATAAGTGGTATAATGTGTCTCCCTCATAAAAGAAAACCAAAATTTTTTTAGTTATTGAAAGGGTTTCAGCTTCTTGAAGTAATTATATTAAAATCATGTAGTCTACAGTTGAAACAATTATAATAAACATGGGATTGAAATAATTTATATGTTTATTTTTTCCTTTTTAAATTTTGGGCCACACTATGTTAGTCACAATTTACTCATTGCTCTGTGCTTAGGTGGGCTCAAGCGGCCATATTGAATGCCAGAGATTTAGCATGGGTTGGCTTCATGTGTGGTAAATGGCCTACACATTGCAATTTCATTCCAGCCCAAGATGATATGATTTAATTTATTCCTTAAAAAATAAAATAATGGAAGTAGAAAGGTTAGTACAACTGCCTGGGTAATTGTCTTGCACACAGTGGACATTAAATCCCAACATCCCATGCAGTTCCTTGATATCACCAGAAGTGATCAGAAGCACAGTCAGATCTAAGCCTTGATTACTTCTGTATATGGCCCCCAAAACTAACTAAATATTTAGGGATAATGGAAAATAATGAGGTGGTGAGTCACTTCCCTTGCATGAAACTGACCCAGATTAAATTTCAGGCACTACATATGGTTCCCAGAGCCCCTCTAGAAGTAATCCCTGAGCATAATGCCAAGAGTAATATATGAGAATACAGGGTTTATTCTCTAAAACAATGATAACATAGATAGCAAAGTAGCTGATAGTCAACCATCATTCAGAGCAGATATATTGCTCAGAGGATATACAAAATTAATCAGTGGTATATAAATACCAACTATCTTAGATCTAGATTTTAAAATCTATGACAACTCACCAGAAATGTATTGTATTTTATGTATACAATTAATGATTTGATTTTCTATTTTAAGGAGAATAAAATATTTATAGAGAGTCATTTAAAAGGGAAAAACATCTTCCATCGAAGTTGTTCCTTAAGTTTCTTAAGATAAATTACTACTGATAGAGATTTGGGGAAGTTGAGGCCTTATGTAAACAAAGCAAGAGCACTAATTTTTCTTTCATCATTTTTAATTGCAAACATTTGGGAGGATTACAGGAAAGCAACTAGAAACAAAGAGAAGTGGGGAAAATTGAGGATGAGTAGATGACTGTGATTAAAATTACAGAACTTGCAAATATTCTCAAGTTTTTGGTCAACGTAAAAGAGTGAAAACTTTAGAAACTGAGAATCACATCAAGAACAGAAGCAAATTACATAGTTTAAGATCCTATTTCACTTTTGCCACATTCATGTCTTATAACTAAATCTGGATAGTGTGCTAGTGGGTGGAACTATGTAAGTTCAAGGACATACACATATTGTGTTGCTAAAATCAAACTACAATGGAGAGAAAGTTAGACTACATTCTGGTTTAGTGTGTATTTCTGCTCTCTGACTATCCAAGGGATCCACAAAGATTTCTGCCCATGTGAACCTCTTGTCTACTCTTGCCAAAATGATCCTGCTGAACCCCAATGCCTGCTTCCTTCAAGCTTTTCTGATTTTTATATTAACATTTAAAAAGTCTCATAAAACAAGTAATACTAAGACAAGAGTTTGATGAAATGATGTTTCAGAAGTTAAAATAAATTGTAAAAAAAAGTTACTCTTGGATTCTGAGCTTTACTAAATAATAATAAAATTTCTCAAGGTTTTTAATTATTAGAATCCACCAATTATATATATATTGTTGCAAGTCAGCCTTTGAAGAGGTTGACTGATGGAGGAATGGAGGATGAGGCATTTCCCTTCCAGCTCGGAGCACTGTCTGCCACCCTGTCTAGCCGATGGTTCTGAGGTGAAAGGGTGGGTAAACAGCTCGCAGACAGTCAGGCATGTGGAAATATTAGCTTTATTTGGTGGACAAGACTGAAGTCCAAAGCCTCAGCATCAGTTCCAGCCAAAAAGCCCCTCGCCTTCCACAGACCCTTGTTTTTATCCCCCAGAATCAGGTACCACCTAATGGTGGGATCAGATACCACCCAATGGTTGAAGCAGAATCAGGTACCACCCTAGAGTGGGGGCAGAATGCCAGGTCACAACCTAGGGTAGGGCACAATCACCAATCAGGTTAGGCTCAGTAACATAATAATCCCCTAAAATATTTACATACACAACAATTCCCCCATTTATTTTTCGTAAACAAACAATATTGTCTACAATTGTTAAAGGAAAAACTAGTCGATAATAAAAGAGCGGCTGTTTGCATAAGTGCATCACAGGAAAATGTAAAGAAAAACTTCTAACCTAAACACAGGGTGCCCCTCCCTTAATATAAATGAATGATAATAAGCTTTTGCAATCCTGACTCTGCCTTTAGCCAAAGGCAGGTAGTATTTCCATAGCAACAACATAATAAAGTGAAAATTAACATACTAGCCTTTTTCAAAAATATAACATTTCTGCAAAATATACCATACACCTGTAACTTAAATTTTTTTCAATGCTTTCTACCAAGCACTATTCTGGAACTTCTTTTTGTTCCTATACCTTTAAACTATTTGGGGGAACTTTTTGTTCCTATTAACCTTCCCTACACACAAGAACAAAAGCATAAATACAGAACATACATTTTGAAAACAGACTAATACATTAAAATACACAGTAAAACATTTTGCAATTGAAAATATTAACTATGAAAAACAATAAAACACATTTAAATTATAAAGAAAATGACTTAATCAGGACAGTTAGATGCAGGCAGTTAGAAATCAGATCTTTAAATGGGCTAAGCTGTTATTACTCCCCCCCGTTTTTTTAAAATTTTTTAAACCACTAACTAAAACTTATCCCATCACCAACGATGTGTAAAATATATGACTTAGTCCCTACACCTAAAACCTTAAGTCCAGATGCTGGTTTGTCCCACGCTGATTTCACCACGTGGCTTCTTTAAACTTTCTGCAGGCCCGTTCACTGCGCCATTTCACCTTTGTGATCTGGAGGGTGGATTCCAGGCTTGCTGCAAAAAGCCACTTTCACGCCCCTGTTTCCACATAACTTTACCGGAGCAGAGCCTAGCTGAGCTGAGCCAGGCTGCAGTGTCGCCACTTTTGGCCTATCCATAGCTTTTTGCCACTTATCTGCTGCAGGACAGTCGTTCTGTGCTGATCGCAGCTGCCTTTTTCCCAGGAAACACTTTGGAAGCCGGCTCCACTGCCGAGCTGCTGCAACACAACTTGTCCGCAGCTTTTTCCATAGGGCGTGTCTGGATGTTGAGAGTTCAAAGTGGTTTAAACTAAAAGTCCAGTCCGAAATTTCCAAAGTTGAAATCCAAATTCAAGCTGTAAGTCATATTCAGTAAATCAGTCCATTCTAAATACAGTCTTTTTTTCTTGTCCGTTTCCAATCTAGGCTTTCCACCAGTCTCTGAGGAGGCCAAGGTTTTTGTTTCTTGTAACAAAGTCTCAGTCCTGGGCCTGGGCCTAAGATGGAGGTGATACAAGCTTCCACCTCCCATGTTTCAGTTGCCCTTCTGCCCCCAGAAGGGGTGTCGGCCATATTTGAAAATAGCTTCACGTGGTAGCCCAAGGTTTTGGGCTGACTGCAACTGAAAAGAGCCAAAATCAAACTCAAAAGCAGGAATCTCACCATGATTGCTGTTCTCTCGGGTCCAGAGTTCAGATCCATGTTCAGGGCGCCATTATGTCGCAATATATAAAATATATATTATATTATATATTTTGTTATATAATATACACTACATATAGTATATGTAGATTGAAAAGGTTTTATACTTTTAAGTACCATTCAAACAGGACGTACGTAGAATAAAATCAATATATACCAGTTTAGTTTTTTCTCTGATCTACTTTGTTCTTTGGTTGGTGTAGCTTTTCAAAGTAATGCGCCCTAACAAGACCTCAGAGCATACCATATCTGAATTTCTTTGTTGAAAAGTGATTAAAAGCAAGCACTGTGTCTGGCATGTTCTTGCAGTAATGCAGAATTGACGTATAGCCGCAATTAATTATAGAACAATACAATTCACAGAAAAAATATTAATTTCTCAAAGCCAAAAATTAAAACATAGCTCCTGATAAAATTAAAGAATGCAGTCTCTCACCAAACCTGTTCACAAGCCTTAAAATTAATTTGTACACAGATAGGTATGCTGTATTCTATTTCATCAGTTAAGCTTATTGAACGAAATAAAATTTATCATTCTTACACTATTGTTCAAATTTCAATTGGCATAACAATCATGTTAAATATAAATTCACTTAATTAAAGTTGAAAAAATGAATGGGAATACATGGAGAAAATATTTTGAGCTAGAATTCTAAAAAAACAATATATGATTAAAAATTAACAATGGGGCATGATAATTTTGTTGGTTTGTTGGAAATAAATAGTAATATAAACACAATAAAGTTTTTATTACTTCATGTATTAGTTTGCATAAAACTACTATTATGGAATACTTGTTTCATTGTAGCATATAATCTTAGTACAATAATTTCTTTCCATTTTAGTGCTCAGCTGATAAAACATCTATGTTATAGTGCATATATATTTTGCATGACCTTCAAGACAATGCTTAAGAAAAAATTTACTTTCTATATACATAATAAAAGGTAAAGTGGTGTGTATATGATTTAGTTATACTAGTCATAAAATATTGACTTTTTACCACGTAGTTAGCTAATAATATTTTAAAGGCATAATGCACAATATAGTTAATATTTATAAAATGACTATTTTTGAGCCGACTGACTTTTAGTTTGCTTTGTTTAGTTTTTTTTTTTTTCCCCCACACTCATTTGAGCTCAGTTGTTACCCTGACAATCTTGAAAGACCATAGAGTGCCTGGGAATGATTCAGGGTCGGCTGTAAGACAAAATCCTTATGAACTGTAATAACTCTTCACCCTTATCTGGTTTTTCTAAAGCAAGTTTACTTACCACGTTTAAATTTAGTTTTTACAATAAAGTATTTAAACACTTTTCAAAATAAAGCACTCTAAATATTTTACATATAACATTTTATTGCACTTTCATAGTTTATAATCATATTTGTCATTATTTTAAAAGGGTACCACTGTTACAACAATCCCAGTGTTTCAAGGTTTCTAGACCTAAGCACATTTTATTTTTGTTTTTGTTTTGGGGCCACACAAGGTGGGTTACTCATGAATCTGTGCTCATAAGTTGCTATTTGTTCTAGGGACTATGGGGGATCCCGGGGATAAAACCTGGGTTGGTCTAGGCCGGCTGTAAGCAAGGCAAATTCCCTATTTCGTTGCTACCACTCTGGGCCCCACTAAGCATGTTTTCTAATAGAATAGTCATGTATTTAATTTCTGCTTTTATAATTGATTCAAAGTTAACCATGACTTTAAGTATAGTCTGAGACTACATTTCTGTAAAGCTCAACCGATAAGCTTATAGCAGAGACCTTATATTTCACAAAGCCAAAACTTACTATTTGTTCATTAAACATAAAAATCATGTTGACTCTCACATTTTAAAAAATACTATATAAAGTAACATTTATGTTATTGTATAGTGTACTCTATTACCACCAAATGTGTAAAACTTCCACCACCAATGTTCTTATGTTATTTTTGATCAGCTACCTTTCTATTACCATCAACTCCACACCCCCAATTGATAGTGGGAAGATTGTCATTGTTTGATGCCATTTTCGTATATCATATTCCTATATACCACACATTCGTGGTCATCTCACAGTTAAAACTAACTAAAGATATTAAAATTAATTATAATGGATAATTTAGAATTACCTAAAAACATCAAATATGTGTTCAACTTAAAATAAAAATGAAATAAAAATAACCAGAATATATATATATATATATATATATATATCAGAAAGTTATATATTTATAAAACTTTTAAAATATATAGCTCCTCTTTAGTTCCATTAAAAATTACATAAGTGCATATATAACAGATATGATGAACACATAAGTGCATATACAACAGATATGATGAACACACAGTATGCACCAAGAAGTAGACAATTCCTTCAAAATAGTGGAAAAAGGTTTGAACAGACACCAAAACAAAAGACATATATATGTGTATACAATACTTTATTAATTCAGTAAAGTAAATGACTTAATATCTGTGAGAATTATCTACACCATAGAAATAAAACCAGAAAAATCAATCAGAAATACAAGTATGTGTGGGTAGCAAGAAAAATTGATTTACTATTAGGAATATTTAATCTTGTCTAAACTTTGGAAAATAGCTTGGTATACTATTTCTCAGTCTACTTACAATGAGCGATTTTATTTGTTTGTTTGTTTGTTTGTTTATTTTTGGTGTTTGGATCATACCTGGCAGTGCTCAGGGGCTACCCTGACTCTACGCTCAGAAATTACTCCTGGCAGGCTCTGGAGACCACACGGGTTGCTGGAATCGAATCACTATCCATCCTCGATTGGCTGCAATCTAACCAGCTCCGCAATTGAACAATTTTAATCTAACAGCATGGAAGAACTAGATTGAGTCAGCGTTAGTGATATGGAAGAGGTAATAAAAATACCAAGATAATGGCACTCATAAGTGGGCTACAAAGGAGCAGAGCAAGTGAATAAATAAAATTAACTGTAAATAAATTATTAATCTCTGATCACCAAAATCAAGCTGTTTTAAAGATAAAAAGGAGTGAAAAAGGGAATGTGTCCTTTGAACTATAATAGATGGATAGTGACACTTTAATAGTAGTAGTGGTGTTGTAACATGTGTTGTAGTAGGTGAAAAAATGTGGCTCTAAACATACATTATTCAAATCAACATAACATCAATAAAAGTAAATATTATTTCCAAAATTTATAAATTGATGTTTAGGGGCAGGAGCAGTGGTACAAGCAGTAAGGCATCGGCCTTGCCAGCTCTAGCCTAGGACAGACCACAGTTTGATCCCCTGGCGTACCATACGGTCCCCCAAGCTAGGAGTGATTTCTGAGCACATAGCCAGGAGTAACCTCTGAGCATCACCTGATGTGGCCCCAGCTAAGCATGTTTTCTAATAGAACAGTCATGTATTTAATTTCTGCTTTTATAATTGATTCAAAGTTAACCATGACTTTAAGTATAATCTGAGACTACACTTCTGTAAGGCTCAACTGATAAGCTTATAGCAGAGACCTTATATTTCACAAAGTCAAAACATATTTGTTCATTTAAACACAAATATCATATTTAAATTAGATATTATATGCACATTTGTTTATTTTGACTTAATAGTCAAATTTTATCAATCATGATTTTATGTAGTTATGATTTTTATATAATAACACCCAAGAAATGAACATAAATGTAAATTATTGATATTAACATATAATACACAGCATTTGTATTAGCAACACAATTTTTAGTTATTAATATAGTATCTAACTAGGCAAAACAATCTTTATATATATGCATTTATAATAAAATATCACAAACTACACCATGCAAAAATGTCTCTATATCTTAATGACAATATGTATCCAAGTTTTTTTTCTTTTTTGTTTGTTTGTGTGTGTGTGTGTGTGTGTGTGTGTGTGTGTATGTGTGTGTGTGTGTCACATCAATGGCACTCAGTGTTTACTCCTGGATCTGAGCTCAGAAATCAGTCCTGGCTTGGGAGACCATATGGGACACCGGGGATAGAACCCACATAGTCCTGGGTCATTTGAATGCAAGGCAAACACCCTACCACTGTGCTACCACTCCAGCCCCTTCATGTATCCAAGTCATTTTCTAGATATATTTTAAATGAATAAGTTCAGAATTTGTAAAATGTTGTACATACATATGCTGTAAATTCATAAAAGTTTATTTGAATACTACTGGCATTTTAGAACAGGATTCACATTCACCTTGAAGGTTAATAGTAGTTTTCTGTTACCAAAGTACATTTTCAAAAATTCTCAGTAAAGAATTTAAAAAAGTTTATTTCACTTAAAATAAAAAGGGGTGTTGGACTTCTATGTCTCACATTCTTGTTCCATATCTTTTTTTGGGGGAGGACCATACCCAGTTACTCTTAGGGGTTACTCCTGACTATGCGCTCAGAAATCTCTCCTGGCTTGGGGAACCATAGGGGATGCTGGGGGAATTGAACCACAGTCAGTCCTATGTTAGCACTTGCAAGGCAGATGTCATCACTAGTGCCACCACTTCAGCCCCTCTGCTTCATATGTTATTGTGAATGATAGCTTTATGATAGAATACAAATGTTTTTTACTTATTTTTTATTCATTTATTTTTCAACATATTTAATTGACAGGGCAGAACCATTCCTGTTTCCTGCTGAAAGTGGTCATGTAATTCTTTTTAATAACCTAAACTGTGTCTCTCCCAGTGTTATTCATGAGTGGTCCAATTTTAAAATAATTTTGTCAAAAGGATTTTGTATTTGTATTCTTTCTTTAGAAAATAAGAATAAAACTCTTACCTGCATAAGATTATTTTCTATTGCTGAGTTTATGCCTTTTCCCAGGATGAGTGAGCAGAATATACATTGGCCTCCTATTGAGATGACATGTAGAGGTCTAACCCACTGTGGGCACAGTGTCAAGGCATGGCAAACACCACTGTGGATGTTGTGAGAATTGAGATAAATAAAATAGCACGGGCAATCTTCAGTTTTACTTTTTAAGTTTCAATTAAGATTAAGGGATTTTGCGACACTTGATGCTCAAGTTTTCAAAAGCTTTCAAAAGTTTTAGCTCTTTTCATCCATACATGACTTTTCTATGTACATGAACTTACCCAAATCATTTCCCTATTTTTATCAAAATTGATATGACCCAGATAAAAATACATATGACTTCTTTCCTTATCAATATTTCTGCCACCAAACTATATCTTGAACCTTTAAAATGTATTGATGTAGATTATCCCTTACTATGAATTTTGTTCTTGTGTTTACTGAGACTAAAAGTGAAAATACTAAAATTAAATAGTAGTTAAGCTAACATAATTAGAAGTATGATGTTATACTATCAGAGACAGTTACTATCAGAGATGATACAGATATCATTACATTACTATCAGAGATGTGTTACATTAACAGACTAGGGAAAGTTCCATGTTGTGAGTGCTTAGAATTGAATGCTGAATACCACTTATAGTCCCCAAAGCAGCACAAGAAACAACTCTCATAAAAAAAAAAAAACTGGTGTATGTTCCTAAGCACCAGTGGGAATGTCCAACCACTGCCTAATAAATACATAAAATGCATGAGAAGTGGGAATACACCTTTATAAATATAAATGATGTGTGAGTGAAGTGTTATATCCTAGATAGTTCCCTGTTTATTTAAGTTTCTATAAATAAGTAAGCCCCTTATATGATTATTAACACATATGGATGCTGACTATTAGAATTTTAAAGGCACTCTAGAAACAACTTTGCTTAGTATTCATATTTGGTGTTCAACTATAGCAGAATGTATTTTCAAGCAATTTACAAACTGTCAAGGATATGTGAGCCACTGATCAAAATTTATTGAAATTTGAAGAACAGAAGACATAAGTGAGCAAAAGCTAAATGAAAAACTGTTTTTTGTAGTCAAGAAACTAACTCATATGTAGTATTACTTGCCTATGTACTCAGGAAATTACATTGGGCATGGATTATTGAATAAATTTCCCTAAAACTACAGTTCTAGACATACAAAGGAGATAGAAATTTGCAAAGACTGAGAGGATATTGACTATTACCTAGTTATTTTTCTTAGCTTTAAACTGTGATTCTAAATCTGAAACTATTCATTAAAAGAATTTGTGAGAAAGGGTAAAAGAGAAAGAAAGACAGAATACTATTGTTAAAAACCAGAGAGATGTGATAATTACATGGATAAAGATTTAACACAATAGGTCTACATCTGTAGTTGCATAATACATACAAAATGGTGCATATGAAAAGCAATGATATAATATATGACTGCCATGTAGTAGAAATAAAATTAAGCCTATACGGGTTAGTTCTATGTACCTGATATCTATGCTAACCATAAGTAAGATACTGGTAAGTTTTCCTACCTACTAAAATATGAATATATTACAATTACTTATAGTCTTTTTACATAAAATTACCTTAAAGCCAAACTTAGGGTAAAAATTTAAGGTATATTTCAAAATAAAATTTCTTTCAGAAATATACATATAGCTTCAGAAATATAAATAAGTAAGCATATGCTTATATATGCATATACTTATATATTCATATTAGATATGTATATGCATATACTTATATATGTATATATACGTGTATATTTATAGTAGGTATGTGTATGCATATACTATGTACATATATGTATATGTGCATATATAAGTATATGATATACATACCTTATCTTAACATGGTAAACAAAAAAAATTGTCACTCCTCTAAGTGTTCTTGTTCTCACTTCATCAGCTTGCTTGTAGTTCACATGTGACATGGGAAAGTCAAACTCAGATTTTCAATAATGTTAAATGATTAGCATTAGGTAAAAATTACAGAACATACTTACAGAATTATAAGAGGTTCTTTTGGAATGAGATACAGCAGCACTTATTTTATTACAATGATTTGCAAAACATTGCCAGTTGACAATATTCAGGCCACTAGATTTAATAGTGTGTACTTTTTAAAACAATAAAATTTACTTGTTTCTCAACCAGATGCCTAATTTTGTTAGCTCCAACTCCACAGTTTACTGTCTATATTACTTTTATCATAAATACTGTATAGGCAATTTCTTTGTCTTCTGTGAGGTCATATATTTAATATTAAATAAAAACTTTTAAGAAAAAAAGAAAATAGAGAAAATATTCACACCTCTTTTTATTTGTTTTATTTGATCAGAATTCCTAATAGTATACATCATTCATATTGTTTTTTAAACTAAATACATTTAAATTTAATTTATAAGAAATTATTTTGATTTTGATTATAGTTCTGTAGCATACAGTTATCACTTTCTTCAAAACAGACCTAAAAATTTTAACTTTCTAGAAGGCTACCTTCTTGCTTAAATTTATACTTTTCTGTCTTTTACGTTACTTTTCTTCTTATTAAAAATACTTGAAAGGATGAGAGTTTGAACATTGTATGACTGTAACTCCTACTTGTAAACCCAAATAAAGTTCTACTTTTTGACTTTGTATCTCATGGTGATTTAATAAAACTTAATACAATCAGACTTATTAATATTCCTAAACATATATTCATTTGAAATAATTAAAACCAATAGATAATTACAGTAATTTTAAAATAGTATGCAATTAATGCCATTTTATGTTATTTTTAATGCCATTTTATGTTATTTTTATATTTCTGTGAATCTGCTTAAAAAGATATAACAATTTATTCACTCTTAACTAATTTCTTTCCATTCTCATAACTCAATTTCATGAAGTGTACAAAATTTTTATTTTGCTTTGTTTTATTCATTTTATTTTAGATGATACATTTCTCATTTTTCTTCTTTATTTTTGAAATACTCTATGAAACACTTCTTTCAGGGTAAGAAAGTAAAAGCTTAAGGGCAATAACCCTAGTAGCCTTTAACCCTAAGAAATAAAATAAAAATTTCTCCATGGTACTTACTCCTTCATCTCCTCAGAGCATCCTCTGACCCCAATAAAATGGCCTGTATTAAGTGCTGTCTTGGTGATTTTGCTTTTAACTCTTTATTACACCTATTCCTTTAGACACTTTTAGCTTTAGAAATAAAGACCCTTCATCTATTTCTCAACTAATAAAATAAGTTAATTGTCAAATACAAATACTTCACAGCTTACCATTCTTGATTACGATATGTCAGATCCTTGACAATATTGTACATAATTTTATGAAAGCAAACATTAATTATTGCTTTCAAACACTTAAAAAACCACAACTATTTGTTTAAAAATTGAATCATTAATAAAAATTTACTCTTTCAGTAACAATTAGACTTTTTCTAATTTTCCGTTAACTTATTTACCTTTTTAAATTTTTACTTAAAAATTAAGGTGTGGAGCGTAGTAGGAGTGAAATCACAATCAGTAGTAATAATTGGGGTTAGGGAGTTAGTACAGTGAGATGGCACTTGCCTTGTACATAATCAACCAGAATTCAATTCCAGGCATCCTATATTGTCTACAAAGCCCACCATAATTGATATGGGAGTTAAAAGTAATCCCTGAGCACCACTGAGTGTGAACCCCCAAATCAAAACCAAACCAAGAAATAAAACAACCAACAAATAACCGATTATAATAAATTGTAAGAGTCAATCCAAACTTCATCTAAGAATTAATGATGAACAGTGAGTGAGGTTTGATTATGTCTTCAGAGAATTTGTCTCATGACAATAATAAAAGAAGTGTTAAAAATAGTGTGAGTATATTGAATACAAGGAAAAAGTTGGCTGAATAAAACCCACTCTGTAAATACTCGTTCAAAAGGGTGTATAATATCAATCAGAGCTGTATAAAAATAATATTATGGCATCTGATAGTCAAGCTGAATGTCTTTACCTCAAATATGTAATAAGATTCCAATCCATTTCTGCCCAAACAAATGCAAGGAGTACAAAAGTCAAGCCATAGTGATCACAGTACCTGAAAATTCATATGTATGAACAAACTACTGTGCTGAATAATATTTTAAAATACAATCTAACAATGTTCTAAGAAAAATGCCACCCTTAAATCATAGTGTACTCTCCTCCCTCTACTTGTAAACCCAAGTAAAGTTCCAGAGTCTATTTTTACTCCTTTAAAACACTGAAAGTCCAGTTTCTTTGAGTACAAAATCATGGCCAAACTTCATAGATTAAAACACTTCTTAGAAAGAAAAGATAAAATCCAGTGATTTAAGTTAATATCAGGATTTTTAAATAACTATAAAAAACAATCTTATTATTTATTTGTGTTTAGAACTATGGAAACGAAATCAGACAGTGTAGGTCATTAACTAACTAGAGTTGGCGCACTTCATACCGTTATGTAATGTAGCTATAAAGACAATGAGCCAAATGAATTATATATTATCTACTATTTAAATAAATACACATAACAATTCTAAAATTAATTACTTATTGAAATCTAAATGCAAATATGTAGGAACAGAGAGATAGTACAAAAATTAAAGCACTAATCTTGACTTATAATTAGTTGTACAATTAGGTACAGTCCTCTGATTTTTATTCCTAACACAAAAAAACTAAATAAATACAATAATGTAATATAATAGCAAAGAAAATAAATTCAACAATATACTTAGAGGTTCCCTGTTTCTTAACTCTATATGTATAATCTCTCCTTTATAATTCACCATGAATTTGTGAGTCTACATCTGCAGGATATATATTTAGTTTACTTTTTACATTTTTTCTTTCTTTCTCCTTAAAGTTATTTTTTTAAAAAAGAATCTCTTAAACATAAATTGACCTACTTTTTAAATTAAAAATTAAGCTAATAATCTTGAAGTTTGTATCTCATTGTTCAAACTGCTTGTTTCCAAATAAAAGGAGAATATTTTTAAAAATTTGCTCAATTTTACATATTTATTAACATTTATTAAAAGTCTATTTGTATATATGTAAAATAGTATAATCATGCTTACAACATTTACCTGCAATAAAATTTTAGAAAATTCACTGATCTTTTAAATTTAATTAATTGAAGCAATATCTACCTTATGCCCATTTTTTAAAATATGGTGTTTGTTTTAACAGATACTACTATAAGTCAGTTTTAAAGAGGAACAACACTATATAAATCTCATATAATGTCTTATTTCTGATTGGGGTTCCCAGCAAACGCAATATTTTTGCTGTCAATTTAATGGTCTTCCATGCAACTTTCCTATTCAATTTGATGCGTTTCCACTGGATGTCAAAACTATAAAATTTGGAGGTGACATGGAGCTTTATATTGCAGTCTGTACTCCAAAAGCAGTGGCTGATAGGCTTGATGAGGTTTAGCTGAAGAACTGAGTGATTTTATATGCATTGTTTGACACTGTTTTCAATGGTTCACTGTATCTGTATATCCAGAAATAAAACCTATCAGGTTCCCAATAAAACTTAATGGGTTTTAGGGTACATTCTATAGCTGCACATTTAAGATTTGCATTACACTGAGCTTATCATTACAGTAAAGTCTAAATTCATTGCAACAAAGCCAATACTTTAAGCCTTTTTTGGTGTTTTACAATATACCACAAATATAATTATCTATTGACTTTTCAAGTGTCAAATTTCTGTATTTTAAGGTAGAGATTTATTATCATAGTTAATGAAAAGCAGAAAATATTAAGAAATATCAATTGAATAAATATTAGCAAATGTACTTGATTATTAATATAGCAAGATAGATATGTTGTTTTTAATAATTTACCATCTTTCATGTTGACATCTTGTTAGTCCATAATTGTAATTTTTTCTTCCCACTTAAAGTAGCAGAACTAAAATAATTTCTAATTGTACTACCTTGTATCAAATAATAATGCTTATTGACATTGCTATGTCTTCATTGTAATTTTTTCTCATATAGAAATATATTATTAAGAGAAAACTTTGGGACCAGAGCCATAGCACTTTGGGTAGGGCATTTGCCTTGCAAGAGGCCAACCCAGGTTTGATTCCCAGAATCCTATAAGGTTCCCCAAGCCTGCCAGGAGTGATTTCTGAACTCAGAGCCAGTAGTAACCCCTGAGTGCCACCAGGTGTGGCCCCCTAAAAAATAGAATGCTCATTACTAACTTTTACAGCAACATAATTTTAAAGTAAATAATGTATGCAAAACGCCTGATTCTAGAGCAGTAAAAGCATCTGCAATATAATAATATCCCTGTTAGTAAAATATTTCACAATAATCACACAATCTGTGTATTTGTTTAGCAAATATTTACTGAGTTCATTGCTAATAAGAGGAACAGAACATATGCTAGAACTGCATATAAATGGAATATAAAAGGTAGAAACAGCAAGAGAAACAGAGAAGAGAGAGCAAAAAAGGAGTAAGTGAAGTGCTGTGACAGAACTGAAGAGACATTAGAAAGATACCCAGCTGATGTACTTTACTTTAGAAAAAGAATATTTTCTTTTTCAACCTGGCATAAAAATAGGTTCAATTGTATTCCAGTTTTTCAAAGTAATACTAGTTTTAGAAGCAAGCTTTGTAATGGTGAGCTAATATTCAAAACCAATTTTTGTTATTTACTTTCAATAACTTCAATATTTTACTTTGATCACTGTTATGCTCTTGACTGATGTACCATTATGAATTGCTACTAAGAAATATACATCAAAATATTTGAAAAATTCAGACATTATTTTTAAAATTTCTATTAAATGCGCACATATTTTATTATATTTTGTGCACATACTTAAATTGCATACAGTTGAATAGAACAAAAATAATTAAATTGTTTACTTATTTATTTTGGGAAATATACATTTATAGATATCTTGTGAAATAAAATGAAATACATTAGGGGCCAGAGAGATAGCACAGCGATAGGACATTTGCCTTGCATTCAGCGACTCCAGAACAGGTGGTGGTTCGAATCCCAGCATCCCATAGGGTCTCTCATGCCTTCTAGGAACGATTTCTGAGTGCAAAGCTAGGAATAACCCCTGATTGCCACCGGGTGTAACCATAAATAAATAAATAAATAAATAAATAAATAAATAAATAAATAAATAAATAAAATTTAAAAAAAGGGAAAGAAATACACGGGGCCAGAACAGTGGCACTAGGGGTAAGGCATCTGTCTTGCAAGTGCTATCCTAGGACCAATTACGGTTAGATCTCCTGTCGTCCCATATTATCCCCCCAAGTTAGCAATGATTTCTGAGTGCATGTCCAGGAGTAATCTCTGATCGTCAAAGGGTGTGGCCCAAAACAAAATAACAAAGTACAAGTAAAAATAAATACATTATAGTAGTCTAGTCTTATTTCTGATATAAAATTTCTTCTCCCTTAATAAATTTATTATTATAAGAACAGCAAGTGTATATTTTAATATAATAATTATTATTGGATTTCATTACCTGACATATATTCAGTCTTTGTATCAATTGTAGTCTCATCAATCTTTTCCTTTCTATGTGGTAAGTTTTGTGTCTCCTGTATAAAAATCAGTTACAAAAAGAATAATAATAGGATGGAATTTGAAATTATTATCCTATAGAGTATAGAGTAGCTAGACAAACAACAACTTAATCATAGATTGTGTATATCTTACAAAACTCTCTTACAGTCCCCAAATAGATGCATGAAATGTGCTAACTCCATAGCCTTACTCTTTTCTTGAATGAGATAAAAAACTGAGCCGTGATGATTATGTAAAAAGCTAATCTTCTGGGAAAGAGAGGGTATGTAAAACCCCCACCCTGCTGAAGCCATGCCTGCTACCTCCATCCCCCAGAATCACTATTTCCCTGATGGCCCTGCGTCATCACTGCCCCCCTACAATCTCCAATGAGGACATAGCTCTGACCAAACATCAGGAACTCTGAGTTATTGGATTGATATAACCAGAGCTTTTTGAAGTGAGTGTGGGCAACATTCCCCTATAGGTTCCTTCTTTCAGGAGACCTGACAGCTAAGTATGCAGCCCTAAAATTTGTAGTATCAGCATCAGCGCTTCAAATTTCTGGACAACTTTTTTTGACGTCATTGCTTTAGGCACACCAATTTAACAAAATTGACAACTAATAACAAGAGCTTACTAAACCATCTGCCATTAAAATGGCTTTATTGGAGATACAACAATTTTCATGAATATGCTTGCTACTGTATTTTCTGGTGTTGTTTTATTTTGGGGGCTACACCCAGAGACACTCAGGTATTATGCCTGGCTATGAGCTCAGAAATCACTCCTGGCTTAGGGGACCATATGGGATGCAGCGGTTCATCCTAGGCTAGTGCTGGCTCCTTGCCAGATCACTGAACACTGCTACTGTGTTTTTATTTTTTATTATTTAACTTTATTCTTTTCCATTTAATTTTTTCTTTCTATTTTTCCTTTAATTTTGCTTTCACTTATTAGAAACAAATATATTGTAATCTATTGTATTGTATAAATGTTTAAATATATTGCAACTATGTAATGCTATTTTTTAAAAATTAAATAAAAACAAACTCACAAATAAAGAATTAATCAAAATTCCAAGAGATGGATTCACAGATAGTTGAGTTAGTTGTGAGCTCAAAGAATATTTAAGCACTTTGTATTTCTCACCTTGCCCTACACAATTTTCAATCCATAGTTATATTTTTCTTTCATAATATATTGCAGGAAAAAATGCATGTTATGTTTCCCCCCAGTTTCCTGAGTCTATATAGCAAATTAAATAAATCAAAGGGGAAGATGAGAATGAGTGTTAAATAGCTGGCAGAAACTCAAATGACAACCAAAGTATAAAATGGCCTTGGAAGAAAGTGATTGGAATGAGCTATCATTTGGAAATAAGCCTTTCAACCTATTGTAACCTGACATTGAATTTGCATAGATGGTGTCAGAAATGTATTAAATACTAGATCTTTGGTATTGCATGAATGCTTACTGTAGGAAACACTACACAATTGGTAACAGACATATTCAATATTTGAGTTTTGTGTGGCAATATAGAGAAATATAAAAGAAATATAGAGAACATAATACATTTTACCCACTTGTTTTAATAAAGGTTTTTTTTGTTGGTTGGTTGGTTGATTGGTTTTTGGGTCACACCAGCAGCTCTCAGGGACTACTCCTGGCTCTACGCTCAGAAATTGTTCCTGGCAGGCTCAGGGGACCATATGGGATGCCGGGATTCGAACCACTGTCCTTCTGCATGCAAGGCAAATGCCCCACCTCAATGCTATCTCTCCAGCCTCTTAATAAAGGTTTTGACAGTATTATTAGTTCTGTGTAATACTGCTACTTAAATACTGGTTTTTTGTTTAAAATTTTTAAATAATTATCTAAAAGATTTATTTCTTTTGTTTATACTATATTTATGCAAAACTTAAACTATGTAAGAAACAAAAGTATCAGTTGTTAAAACTCAATGTGCAATATAAAACATAGATTTTCTAGCATACACCTAAGAATGTAAAGTGAGATAACAGATAACAAGTAAAATCAATAAGCAAATTATCTTTTTTTTTTTTTTTTGTGGTTTTTGGGTCACACCCGGCAATGCTCAGGGGTTTTTCCTGGCTCCGTGCTCAGAAATTGCTCCTGGCATGCACGGGGGACCATATGGGACGCCGGGATTCGAACCGATGACCTTCTGCATGAAAGGTAAATGCCTTACCTCCATGCTATCTCTCCGGCTCCTTTTATTTTATTTATTTATTTATTTATTTATTTATTTATTTATTTATTTTGTGGTTTTTGGGTCACTCCCGGCAGTGCTCAGGGGTTACTCCTGGCTCCATGCTCAGAAATTGCTCCTGGCAGGCACGGGGGACCATATGGGACGCTGGGATTCGAACCGATGAACTCTTGCATGAAAGGCAAACGCCTTACCTCCATGCTATCTCTCCAGCCCCGCAAATTATCTTTTAACACATATACACAGATAAAAATATACTCACTCAGAAATCACATATTCTTAAATATTAACATTCTAAAAATATTTATTTCAACTTCTGTTTAGGCTCCATGATTTAAAAATTTGTTCCAAATAGACTTTCAGGTCCATGATACATCAACATCAAATCTACCACCAATGTCAACTTACATCCATTAATGTTTCCGGATTCCTGTTTTCACTTAGGCAGCCTCCTTAGAAGGCATAATTTGAAGTTTGAGCCCCAAGATTACAGTACTGTCAGATCTGTGATTTAAATATGCACATAGAGAGGCCGAAAAGATAGCATGGAGGTAGAGCATTTGCCTTGCATGCAGAAGGATGATGGTTCAAATCCCTGCATCCCATATGGTCCCCCAAGCCTGCCAGGAGCGATTTCGGAGCATAGAGCCAAAAGTAATGCCTGAGCACTGCCGTGTGTGACCCTAAAACCCAAATATATATGCACATAGGGGATACCTCTACACTAAATTTTGTTTCCAGAGCCCCACACCCTACTTGCCCTTGTTACCAACCATCCACTTCTTATTTTTTTCTTACAGTTTGCACCCAAGGCTTTTTCATTTCTAATAAAAAATATATCTTTCCATCTTTAAATCCTTGATTTTTTATGTAAAATGTTTCTATATACTCAATAAATGAGATTTTCCCTGTTTTTCATTCTTCTGACTCATTTCACTTAATATGATATCTTTTGAGCCAATGCAAGTTGCAGTGAATTGCACGATTTCATAATTTTGGGCAGCTGCAGGGCATTTCATTGTATATATTAGCCACATCTTCATTATCCACTCATCTATTGTTGGACGCATTCAAAATTCTTAATATAAAATTATGAAAAAGAGAGTTAGAAACTAACAGTTATTTTTAGAATATAACTAGGGTTATACTTTTATATTTATAAAAATTTTATAGCTAAAATAGCATATATTTATTATTATACAAACTTGAACTAGTGCAGATGCCTTTCTTTGGTATAATATACATGGAATTTAAAAGAGTATAGGTTCAATAAGTCTTTTACAATTCAAAGTTAATTTATATGAATTATGTAATATTAGTCCTATTAATGGCATACTTAAGAGAACCTGTATGTCACATATTCATATTTGATGAATTTTGAGATGAGTAACACCATAGAGACTATTCATAAGGAATAAAGTCATTGCTAATTATTTTCAAGTGTGACTTGTTTGCTTAATATAATTCATTGCTACAATTAAAATATTAGTCTGCCATAGAATTTCATTGCTATTTTTAAAGGTAATCATGTTATTCAATAATATCTACCATAAATTGGAAATCTACAGTCATATATCTTCCCCTGAAATAGTAAAAACGCATAATAGAATTATGCTAACATATTAGTAAAGTCTTATTTGCTAAAAGTTAGAAAATTTCAGATGAATGACATCCAGTGAGGTTTCATAGTAACCACAAACTCTACTGTACACAGGGGTCACTGCTGGAATGATCAAAGAACCACAGTTTCTTTGTTTTGTACTGTTTTTTGTTTGTTTTTGTTTGTTTGTTTTGGGTGGGGCCACACCCGGTAATGTTCAGGGGTTACTCCTGATTAAGCATCCATTTGGACGCCTGGGAATCAAGCCAGTCCTTCCTAGATTATCACAAGGCAAACACCCTACTGCCCTTGCCACTTCCAGCCCCGTTCATAGGCAGTTTCTTGATCTAAATGGGGTCATTTTTTGGATCAAAGTCAAATGTTTAACTTCTATACTGTCTCTCCTGTAACCAAATAAAGGAGTTTTTTAGAATTGTACATTCTTTCCTGACCTTTATTTTAGGGATTTTATTTTGCAAGCAATACAATAATTTATCAGTAAATTAGATATTTTCTCATGCACTACCATGATTTTATCTAGGTAACAATTCATGTGGTGTCAATAAATGAGAGATTGAAGCTATATTTTTGAGCATTATTGAATACTTCTGAACTTGGATAATCTTTTATATATTAATATTTTATTTCTATAGAACATGTCATTATTATTTTTATACTGTATACTACTTATTGTGATTATTTATAAATGATAATAAGTTTGATTTTATAAGTAAATATTTTGATGTGTACTATAGGAATGATTTATATATAGTATTTCTTCAACTTTTACCATAATACATGAATTAAAATCCATTAATTATTAAAGATAAAGAAAAGTGATTTATAAAATTTAAATATATTGCATTTAGTCAATAGACTTGGATTTAGATGAAATGCAAAGTAATAAATATTAGTGTTAAAAATGTAACTTGGAGGGACACTGTGGGGGGAGCCACGCATGCGGCGAAGCCTGGGAGAAGCGGCCAGCCCCGGGGACATGCTTTTCTGTCCACAGGCATTCTTGGATACAATGGGTGGATAAACTACAATTCCATCTTGGGGCTCAGTCAAATGAGATACCATACCCAGCTTACACTATGAGAATGTCCCGATAAAACTCTTTATCATACCCTTTATCTCTAGGTTATACCTTCTTTTAGGACTTGCAGCACGAGACCAGCCAGACCACCGAAGCAGCAACTATGACCTACAGACTTATACTTCAGGCCCTACTCATCGATCACATTCAAACAAACTAGCATTCCCTTGCTCTTTGCTCTTCTCTTCTCTTTTCACTACTTTCTTTTTTCTTTTTTTTCTTTTTCTCTCCTTTTCTAGTTAATTTATTTTCTCTCTTCTTTCCTGCCCCTTCCATATAATTTTCTCTTTCCCCCCATTGGAAATCCAACTATCCCTTCACCCCTCAATCCCATCCTGATTTCCCACCTTATTAAAACTCTTCACCCTCAGTTCTTAATCCATTAGGCATCAAGATTGACCTCCTATCCCAACAAACCAGTACCCAACACCCAAGCGAAGGGACAACCAGTCAAACCCACACCTCGTCCCCTGCAAGAAAAGGCAACCAACTCCCCTGCGGATCCATGCTGGGCAATCCTCCTTACCAACCCTTCCTAATGTGGACTATTACTTGAAACCAGACTTACCTCTAAAAGTATCCCCAAAGTAAGAACTCTTCCCAAGACCTCCCTACCGCAAATCTTTTGCCAATCTCAAGAGGGTCACGTTGTGTAATGAACCCACACACCACAAGAAAATCTCAAAAGAAATGGGGAAACCTATACTTCCACTATAAGACCTGTATTACACCAACTCTTTACCTGTTTTTCCCCAAATGTATGGTAGTCTCTTGCAACACCTTGTTCCTTTATTTACTTTTTTATTTCATTATTTTAAATCTTTTTTCTTTCTTCTTTTTTTCTTTTCCTTTTATATATATATATATATATATATATATATATATATATACATATATGAGCACATATATTTTTATCTCTATTTTTATTCTTTTTGGGTGTGTGACCTGTTTTTGTTTTCTTCTTTTTCCACACTCAAATGCACCGGCAATAGTAGCACCATTTCTCCCTGCAAAGGCACACTAAAAAAAAGGGGGAAATCTTACGTATAAAAACGAGCCCTTATCTACTAAGGATAAGAACTCATACTTGTTTACAATACAGGGGCATCTCCCACCTTGAAAATATGTCACGTGGACCCAACTTAGACCCTAGGTAATTAGACACCAGTTTTCCAGCCTTGAACACTGGATCCCAGACATAGAAACGACACATTTTCCACAACAGCCACAGGAAACATATCCCATCCGGGACATCCTTAACATGGCTCGGACACCAACAAGTGCCAGCCCTAATACGATATCCTAACATCGAGGAAAATGGGAACAACTTGACTTAAGAGCAAGTTACCCTATCTCACCAGCTAACAATAAGACAAAATCAGAAGACTTGTTACCCTTTGGTCTATCCAAATGCCAAGATCACGATTTACAAATGACTGGCTGACAGAGCCATGACTGGACTCTAGGTATTCTGGGACCAATAAAAAAGCCCTAGTCAAGGGTTTGCAACGGAAGTGGTCTCCTGGAAACACAATGAAGGACACTATCCCCGGCCCAATCCTAGGATCAGCGCAAAGACCAAGATTACCAACCACAGAAGACGGATTACAACAACACTGAGGGAACAGAATTTCTAGAACCTCAAAGAAAGACTTCATCATATGTTCCACTCCCTGACTTGTGCAGATACAGAGATCTCTAGATACAGAGGTCTGATTTTATCACCCAGGACAGAACAGAAGTCTTCCATACACCACAAAAGCATCAAGGGGAGAGTAAATGAACCTGAAAGGAGTCTATAGTTAATCCCAAAACAATATACTTCAAGGGTGGAGAATCCCTGGATCTCTTGGGCCAAGAGAATTCCTTTTCAAATGACCCCAATATTTACTGTGCATGTGCAGGAAGGGGAAAAAAAAAGCAAAAAGGCAAAAAGGCAAAAACAAAACAAAACAAAACAAACAAAAAAAAACACAAAACAACTTTTTTTTTATCTAGTTCTTGTCGATTTCTTTGTTTTGGTTTGGCTATTGAAGTCGTTGTCTCCATTTATACTTATTTTTCTTCTTTTCTTCCTTTATGTGCTCTGCACTTTTTTATTTCAATACCATGGCTTTTATATGATGCTTATCTTTTTCCCCCTCTAGAATGCTCACTGGATACTTTATTTGACACTTCTTATTATACTGTTGTGGTTTTTCACCCTCTTTTCCCCCTTCTTCTCAAACCTAGGATGAGAACCTCTAGAAGGACTCCACCCATGTTCGGAGTATTTGATTTTTTTCCCCCAGTTTATTACTTTTCTCTTCTTCAAACAAACCCACATAACCTGAACTATCTAGACCTGCCTCTCACTTAGAGGGGGAAGTAAGGGAGGTACCAAGACCAAACAGGGGTACGCCCACTTAGTAGTAAGCTAGGCACAGAGGGGACCACTTATTCTAGCAACCCCGTGGGTGAGGGAAGAGGATATGGGAGGTAGGACGGGAATGGAGGTGGAGGGAGGACAATTTGGTGGTGGGAATTCCCCTGATTTTATGATAATATGTACCTAAAATATTATTATCAATGATATATAACTCACTATGGTTAAAATAAAAATTATATTAAAATGTAACTTGTTTTGCCATACATAATGTTGCATATTCAGGAAGCCCCCCTCCTTTTCTTTGATTATTTACTACCAATATTGTTTTTGGTATTTTCACCTCCGAAAGGAGATTTTATAACAAAGAAAGGGCACACACATTTTCTTCATGACATGTTAAATTAATAATAAATACCCATAATTATTAATTTTATGGAGCCTTGGGATGTTTCCTAAACTGAGTGATCTTTGAGTACTACTTATAAAATCAGATAAAATATGCGAAATTTTTATTTCATACATTGCAAAATAATTCATGCAATTTTTTGCCACAAAGTGTACAGTAAATGATGCAAATAGCAATTTCCTGAAAACTCTTTTTTAATCACTGAATATGCAAGTAATGCAAAACAAGTTTTATCTGTACCATAACTTCCATATGTAAATTACAGCAGATATGTGGCCAGAAAAATTAGGGAGATTTTCTTGTACTAGTCTGGTACAATTCCTTAGTCCTTTCACCCAGTATGGTCCTGGGCATACCATCAGGAGTAATCCCTGAGCAGATCCAGGAGTAAAAGCACTGCCCTGTTATGCCCCCAAACCAAAATCAATACCAAAACAATACAAAAGCAACAACAACAAAAGCTCATGAAGAAAGAATAATAGGGTTAAAAAACAGTGGGAAAATGCACTCCCAAAAGAAAATTATTATTCACTAAAAATGGAAACACGGACTTCTATTTTTATTCTCTACCCCCTACAATAATAAAATATAAGTGCCTCTGGATTTATTAAGCAATTAAATGTGAGTCTTTCTTTTAATCCTGTTCACAGTAATAAGAAAACTGTGAATTGGAGTGAACAGCAGAAAATACATGTTTTCTCTTTAGCATAGTGTAAAAAAACACCTGATTTGAAATTTACTAATTGACTTAAGGGGCCGGCGAGGTGGCGCTAGAAGTAAGGTGTCTGCCTTGCAAGCACTAGCCAAGGAAAGATCACAACCGTGGTTCGATCCCTGGGCATCCCATATGGTCCCCCCAAGCCTGGAGCAATTTCTGAGCGCTTAGCCAGGAATAACCCTTGAGCATCAAACAGGTGTGGCCCGAAAAACAAAAAAAATAAAATAAAATAATAATTGACTCTAAAAAGTTTAATTCTCAAATTTTATCTGATTTTAAAATTTAATCAGTCTTTTATAAGATTGTAGGCAATTCTTTATAAGTTTATGACTATAATTATACATGAATTGCCCTTTATTCTATATATATGTGTGTGTGTATATATATATATATATATATATATATATATATATATATATATATATATATATATATGAGCATTTACTTTTTTTTGTTTGTAAGAACAGTCAAAGGAGGGACGACTTCCATTTGTGTATTGGACATTGTAGGAATATGTTCAATAAAATCAGAGAAAAATACTTGGAAGAGTTACCATACATTAATAAAGTAATCATTTACAGCTTGTAGGACAATTATGGCCTTAATTGTTTTGCATGGCAATTAATAATTCTATATCATTTTTGTAATATATTTTATATTACATCAGCAGTCAAATCAGAGCAGGGAATGTCTCTGAATTATACATTCACACATACGTGAGACAATAGAATCTATCTCTCGTACTGCAAAATAAGTAAGTTTTTTGTCAAGGATTATTTGCAGCTCTTTATATTTTATTGTTTTTCTTTTACTTTATTTCTCTTTCTGTTTATTCTCTTTCTTAATTTCTTTCTTTTTTATTCCTTACTTTCTTCTTGTCTTTCTTTTTTCCTTCTTGTTTCTAACTATACTGTGAAAATTTAATATGACAGCACAAAGGCAATATATGATTTAATCTTTCTTCAGTGATTACTCTTTTTCTATCCTTTGTAATTATTACATTTTGATGTAATGTTCTATGTAAATTAATGCTTATTGATAGTATATATTAATATATAGCCTTGTATATTATTAATATATAATATATTATATATAAATTAATATATAGCCTTATAAATGCTACCATTAAATTTAACAGTGTTGAAAATAACACTAAACACAGATGAAGAAACATAAACTATAAAGGCTGTTTATTTACTGTCTGACTAAATCTATTCAGTGTTATTTCCAGATAATTGGCTATAATATATTTATAAA
This sequence comes from Suncus etruscus, assembly GCF_024139225.1. Classification (NCBI taxonomy): domain Eukaryota; kingdom Metazoa; phylum Chordata; class Mammalia; order Eulipotyphla; family Soricidae; genus Suncus; species Suncus etruscus. Next base: position 25,165,562 of record NC_064863.1, read on the forward strand.
ACAATTTAAACATGGCACATTTTTAATATCAGGTCACGAAATAGTAATCAGGATTTTATAGTCTTTTTCTTTAAAACTCTAGGCTGATTGTTCCCAATATACCTCACAATGATGATACAAGTTTTAATAATTTAATGATTATGTGTCAAATAACTCTGAGTAGGAGTTAATAGTGGATTTTATTCTCTTTAGATCTTTAACTTGAAAATCAAGACCTGTCATTTGAATTATCACTCATGAATGTATTCAGTTAATGCAGTTGTACCTTTTTTTTTTTTGGTCCATTTTCTATCAAATCCAAAAGACTTCTATTCTAAATATTCTATTCCAAATATTCTAAATCCAAATGACTTCTATTTCAGCATTTTGACACTGTTTCTATTCTGAAAAATTAAAATAGATTTAAAAGTTTGAAAAGTTAAACAAAATCTACAGAAGTTGTTAAAGGTCTTTGGGTCCAAATGTCCTATGTGATTTATGGTCCTCTAGATGTATCATTTCTCTCTAGAAATGTAATTTTTTACTGTAAGTAGATGTTTGCTTAAAAATATGTTAAGGGAAAATAATAGTATTAGTGAATTTGTCTGTTTTGTCTTAAAATAAAAGTGTATCATATGTCAATTGCTGTATGTATTGACTATAGTTATTTGCATGGCAGATAATTATATATAGCTAAGTATATATTTTATTTTATATAAAATAAAATTTCAATCAGATTATTCTCCTCAATATAGTTCCACAATATCACACATCAAATGTATTAACAACATATTTTACACTGAAGTCTGGTTGATTGTTGCACTTAATAAACAAAAGAATATCTCATCTAATAATTAAATATTACTTATCTATCCATCAACAAGTCATATTTTACAAGGTTTAAAGTGAAATTTTATGTTTTCATTAAATTAAAGATTACAAATAAACAGTACATTTTATAAACATTTTATATTAATGCACTTTCTTAATAATTTTTTCTTGTTTTTCAGGCCACACCTGTTATTAATGCACTTTCTTAATGACACATTTGGTTTCCTATTTAAATTGTCTAGTATGGCACAACTTAGATACTTGTCTAACTCTACAGAATATTTTCAATTAAATGAGGACCCAAGAAGTAGTAGAGATTAAGATATAGGGAGAAACAAAGGAACAGCTGTAACAGTCCACAATTGGGAGGGTGAGAAGAAAGACCACTAATGTCTAAATTTAAATTTTATATTTTCCCTTTTATATTAATTTTAATTTTATTGAAATCATTAAATATTATTTTTTGTGGTTTATAGAGTCCTGCATAGTGGGATTTTAAACATAAAATGAATCAGGGACAATCTCACCACTAGTGTCCATCTCCTACCACCATTTTTGAGCAGTTGCATCTCATATCATTCTCACATGTTCCCCAGCCTACCAGTATAATAGGCCCATTTTATGTTTAGATTGTGAAAGTTTGAGTCTCTTGATTCTATTCTTATTGTCTTTGGCTTGGATATTTAGTTATATTATTTTTTTGACACTAGCAATGACTCTGAGACCTGTTGGCTTTTGGCTCCCATCCTTCATAATTGTGTTTCTTTCTCTTTCACTCAGTTTCTTTTTTCTCCTTTCCACACACTGGAGCCAACAAGTTCTAGATAACTAAATTTTAGATTATTGTATTTCTTCATGCAGTTATTACAATTTCCACATATAAGCAATATCATTCTCTATACTTTTCTGTATTATTTCATTTAATATAATATCTTCCGATTCCATCCATGTTGCTGCAAATTGCATGACTGCATCATCCTTTATAGTTACATAGTATTCCATTGTATATATGTTCCACATCTTTATGACCCACTAGTATGCTGTTGTACATGTTGGTTGATTCTAAGCATTGGCTATTTTACAGAGTGCTGCAATGAATAGCGGTGTACATAAATCCTTTTGGATGAGAGTTTTCTGTACTAGGAAAAGTTACCTAAAGGACGGTTTTCTGAGTCATATGGCAGTTCAACTTTGAGTTTAGTGAAAACCCTCCATATTGTTTTTTAGGGTATTGGATCAAGTAGCATTCCTACCAAAGTGAATGAGAGTCTTTTCTTCACTACATCTCCACCAAGAGATATGTTTCAAGTATTTTTGATATGTGCCATCATCACTGGTGTAAGATGATATCTCATTGTTGTCTTGATTTGTATTTCTGAAATGATAAGTGGTGATGAGCATTTTTCATTTGTCTCTTGGCCATCTGTTGGTCTTCCTCAGAGACTGTTCATTTTCTTTCTCCATTTTTGAGTTTTTTTTTTTCATTTTTGTGGGGTTAACCTTTGTGAGTACTTTATGTATACTGCAATTCAAACCTTTATCTGATGTGTTGAGTGCATAACTTTACTCCCATTCAGTTAGCTGTCTTCTAATATTAACCCTTGTAATTTTGTCATACAAAAACGTTTTAGTTTGATGTAGTTCCATTTATTCAGGTTTGATGCTATAGCCCTTGCTATTGCCATCCTATCATTCTTCAAGATTCAAGTCTTAGAGTGTTCTTTGTTTTCTTCAATAAAATTTTTGGATTCTGGTCTAATATCAAGATTTTTTTATCCAATTTGAATTAAAATTTGTGTAAGGTTCAATCTTTAATACTTACATGTACTTTAACAATTGTTCCAACAACATTTGTTAAAGAGGCTGTCTTTATTCCATTTTAAATTCTTGGCTTCTTGTCAAAGATTATTTGACTAGGACTTTGTTGCTGCATATTCTATTCTTACTATTGGTCTTAACACCTATCTTTGTTTCAATACCATGCACTTTTGATCATTATGGCTTTGTAGTAGCGCTTCAAAATAATGAGATGTCTCTCAGTTTCTTGTTTTTCTATATTTATTTGGCATTATAGGTTTTTTATGGATCCACCCACTTTATCATCATTGTTCTAAGTCCTTAAAGAATGTTGCCTAAATTTAAATAGGGATTACATTGAATCTATATAGTAGTTTATGTAAAATGATCATTTTGATTATATTGATTCTTCCAATCCATGAGCATAAAAATTTCTTCAATTTCCTTATGTTTTCTTCGATTTCTTTCTAAAGTATTTTGAAGTTTCCATGGTATAATACTCTCACCTTTTTGTATGTTCTCTCTTAATCATCATTCTTACTTGATTGGGAAGAGAGCTAAAAGAACTGTTGTAAATGTTACATGTTTTTTGAGGGGGACTGTGGTGATAATTCTGCTGGTATTATGTACATCATCATGCACATGTTATCATGTATATGATACATGATTTTGGGGGAAGTGGGGTGCTAACTCTGCTTTTTATCAGGGTTTATTCCTGATACTGTGCCCAAGGATACTCCTAGTGGGGTTCATGGGTCTACCTGGAGTTTCAAGGACAAAACTCAAGTCAGCTGCATGAAAGTCAAATGCCTTACCAACTCTACTTCCACTAGGACCCCAACCTGCTTGCAATGCAGACAATTCAGATTAAGTTCTCAGCACTGCATAATTTATCCCAAACAAGACTCATCCCTATTAACCTAATTGAGAGTTGCCAGTTCTGGTCTAAAACTAAAATTCAAACAAATTATATAAGTAAATAGATAAAAAAAATTATAACTAAATATAGGTTTAAATATATAAATATATATGTAAAGATAGATATAGAAAATATTTTGACATGATGCTTTAAAATTTAGTATAATAATTTTAATTATTCAAATTAAGTATGATCATCTGTTTTATAATCACCATAGTTATATATAATACATTAATATTAACAGCATTTTAAACTGAAAATAACAGCAGACATGAATTTTATTTATAGAATTAGAAACATGTTGTCATTTTTGCATGGTCTCAATACATACATAGAAACAATATAAAAATCGACCAATTGCACTATGTTAAGGATGAAGTCCTATTGTAGAAAATGCACAGTATTTTAACTTATAATTTTATAAACTGTTACATCAATGTATTGCAATGTAATACATATTTTGCTGCCAAATAATTTTACAAAGCATCTCTATTTTCATTTTGAAATGAAGATCACATAATTTTATCACTAGAGCAAATTAATAGAACCATATCTCTAATGAATTGCAAAAGGGAACAGTAGTTAAAATTATATAAGATAGGAAAAAGTGAGTATGATGACAGCGACATGTTTAGCTTACTCACATCTTAATAACAATTAAATCTTTCTATTAGAAATCAACCAGATCATTTTTGGATCATTCCATTCTATTCTGCATATAATTTAAAAAGTGAAACAGGAAAAATCAACACAGAGAGCTGATATTTGAAAATAGCTGATAAAAATTGAAGTAAATTCTATTGAAAGTAAAAAAGCCTCAATGTGACTATTTTTGTCATGTCTATATGTCACCTGTTAACATATTTTAATATGTCTGTTTTGAATAATGGAAAACAATAAACAAGAATATATTTACTTTATCACCAAACTAATACTCTGTCACTGCATTATTATTTCTTTCCAAATATTCAACGACCTATATTTTTAAGTAGTTCAAATCCAGATAAATCAATAAGGCAAGTACATAGAATGGATCGACTTGACATCATTCACACAAAAAATCTCTGAAATTAATTCTAATTCAACACTATACATGGGAGAAAATTTTCTATTCATTACGATAAGCTGAAAAAACACTTCTTTTCCAAAATATTATCTCCGGGCTGAAGAATGTACGTCTATAATATGTGTTCTATTAAACACATCATTCAAATTTGTTAGATAACATGATCTAATAAAGGTGTAGCTTTGAAAAAAATAGAGAACATATTTTATATATAGGTTTTAATACTAAATTAAAAGTTAAAGATAATAGACAGTATGAATCCAGGATCTTCATAATTTCATATTAGTAGATGTTTCAGCATCATTTTAATTGTTCTCGTATATTTAATCATACATTTACTTTTGCTGTTTTTTACTAGAAAGCAACAGATATTTATTTCAAAATAAAAAACTTTAAATTACATAAAATTAAATATAAAAATTTAAAATGCTTCACTTGTGTAAACATTGTTGACATTTCATTTTATATCATTACCATCATTTTCTATTCTTATGCATACTTAGCATATATATTATTTTTAAAAAATAACAATCTACATGGCATTATCATCGTATCAAGTCACAGATTCTTTTGTCAGTAATGAATGGATTATGATTGTCATTAAGTGTTTGTATGAAGTATCATAATGAATGAAATTTATGTGGATTTGAAATAACTCACCAAATTGTTCTTATTTACCTAGATTTTGAGTAATTTTAAAGATTTTTATCGTAAATAAAATATGTATTGTGCTATATGTATAGCAAAAGCATTGAAAACATTTTAGAGTGACTTCATTTCCACAACAAAAGGACTTGAAATACATCTAAATAAAAATAGTTTTCTGTGACAATTAGGAACAAACAAAAGCATTTTAGAATATATGTAGACACTAATTGCATATTGAATATAAAAAGTGTTTAATTGTCAAAATTTAAAATCAGGTGCTTTACAAATGAAGAGTTCTGTATAGCTCTAGAAAGGAGAAACCATTTCAGAAAGGAAAATAATAATGAAGTCAATTAACTTACAAACTACTTACAATATTCAAATGGACTTACCTTTGAGCATTTTTTAATTTGGGGGGCCACACCTGGTGACACTCAGGGGTTACTCCTGGCTATGTGCTCAGAAATCCCTCCTGGCTAGGGAGACCATCTGGGATGCCAGGGAATGGATTCTATGTCTGTCCTAGGCTAGGTGCAAGGCAAAAGCCCTACCTCCTATGCCACCACTTTGGCCCTGAGCATTTGTAAATTTCAAATGTAAATAACAGAATAAAGATATCAGAGATAATTAAGAGCTAATTATCTAAAGATAATATAGTAGTTAAAAGATTAAATGAGGAAAATAAGATACTATATTTTAAAATATTATAAAATGTGATTAAATAGTTTTCTAAGGTCTAGTATGATTTAATGGATAAAATATAAATTGGGGAATTCAGAAAATAATGTTAAAATTTTAACTTAGTCTGATATAAGTTACTTTCCAATAATAAACACATATAAGCACCTAAATTGTTTTACTTATTACTTTTCCATCAGAGCATTTGTAATATACAGAACAAAATATCTCCTTCACAGAATTTACACATAGTGTGGTTATTGTAAAACTCTGAAACATAATGGTAGAAGGGTATTTATAACTGATGGAGGAAATGGTAAAACAGCATAGCACTTGAAAATCAATGGTGTTAATATTACTGTAAATGTATCATCAATAAAAAAGAAAAAATCAAACTCATGTTTAAACTGTGCCAAGAAACTCATTTTAATAAACTTTTTTCAATGTTTTCAATAGTTTTATATAATTTTTAATTATTTTAAATAATATTTAATTTTTTAAAATATTCTTTTTTAATAAACTCATTCTTTTCTCAAATGATATGTAAACTTGAGCGTGTAGCAGGACAGATACACTGGTCACAGAGCAGAAAGCTGACCATCTTTGGGATGAGACAATGGGCCAAGCCCCCACATTGCCTTGCAGGGGTCCTCAAACTTTTTAAACAGGGGGCCAGTTCACTGTCCCTCAAACCATTGGAGGGTCTGACTATAGTAAAAACAAAACTTATGAACGAATTCTTATGCACACTGCATATATCTTATTTTGCAATGAAGAAACATTGGCCCGCGGGCCATAGTTTGAGGACCACTGGAAGCAATGCCTACTGCCTCTGACACCCAGAATCACCACTTACCTGCTGGTCCTGCCTCATAACCACTCTATGATTTCAATCTGACACCAATCTAACCAAACCAGGTACTGCGATATTTGGGCTCATATAACTGACTTTTGGAAGCAAGTGCAGTCATTCTGAGCCCTGCATCTTCTTTTTTCAAGGAGACCTAAAAGCTGATCACACACAAACATAAAAGCAACAATATTAGCACACATAAAAGGAACAAAAAAGCAACTGTTACTAACAGTGCTTTGAATTTCTGAATAGCTTTATTTGTTTGATACTGTCATCTTTGTAGGAAGATCAAAATTTAACAAAATGGACAGCTAACAAAAAGAACTTACTAAACCTTCTGCCATAGTATCAATGACTTAATTATTAAAAATCCAAAAATTTTCACAAATGTGCTATTTTGAAAATTTTTAATCTTCCTTTTTTTCTTCTTTTTTTCTTATGTTTATTCTTTTTTAAAAATAATTATGTTTCTCATTTATTTGGAAACAAATGTATTATAGTCTACTATTTCAATTTGGAGTGATTTTTCTTTAAAAAGAGTAAAAAAAAATAATTCAAAAAAAGAATAACTTAAAATAGAAATTATAGTGAACTGGATGGTACCATATACTATAAATAGAAAAACTCACAGATTTTGTATTTTTATTTTATTTATTGTATTATTAACTTTATTCTCCTATTTGAACAAATTTTTGAGACAGAAGTATTGGGGTCTTTAAAACATATTGTTTCTTACTAAAAGTATTTGAAGAAAAGACAATCACTTTATAACCAATTATTGGCATGGAAAAACTAAATATAGAATTTGGAGTGGTAGGCAAAAAAATGATTAGCACAAATAAGATATATGTTCCCGATGTATAGATGACAATATAGTAGGTCACTAATCACCAGACATCGAAAGCACTGGAGAATGAGTGCAATTGGGTGGGAAATGTATATATGTTCCTGAAGATACTATTTTCAATTTTGTAAGATAGACTTTCCTGAGTTGCAGTAACATAAAATATTCATAATTTTAAAATATTAAAGTATCAAGGACATTGCAAAGTCACATTGTGTTCAAAAACGGTGGTGAAATTACTATATTTAACTAGTAGCTTTCACATACTAAAAGGTATGTTCTCATCCATTAGAAAACATATTGAAATAGAGCTCTAATAAAATATTTACCCTACTGACATACTGCCTAAGTAGTAGATCCTGTTTTTCATTAAATTATAATTGCATGACTTATTCAACAACTGTCTTTAAGCATTGGTGTAAAAAAATATCCCAAACATATCAGAATTTGTTCCTTTTTCAATACAATTTTTAGGAAAATTGTAAAAAAGAAACTTCACCATTCATAAAATGATTATCATATATCATGTTAAAGCATCAGGTAGCATAGCATTTGAAATTAATCTATATCACTCATTATATTGATTCACACAGATAACTAAAATAGGAATATGTACCTGGGCTTATTGCCATATGAAATGGAAAATATCTTATTTTACCTTAAAATAACTTCAGAATATAAGAAGCCAAATAAAATGAGTTATCCTAAATATCACAGGAAAATTTAAAGAAGAGTATTATTACTAAGTGTTTTTTTTTTAACATAGATCCAGAGCAAAAGTTCTATTAATAGCTTGGTAGCTCCTTGTATATTGAGTAACCCAATTCCTTCTATCCTTTTTTTTCCCCCCATTAATTTTGGAGAGTTGGCTTTTCACCTTATGTGAATGGTGGCTGATGAAATTTTTCCTGCTATTTGGAGTAATAGGACTAAAGATATCAATTTTCTTTTCTTGTTTATGTATAATATATATATATGTATATGTAACCAGAATTGCCACAATAATTCTCAAAACCCTTTCTATATATTGCAACAGTCCACATGTGTCCATGTGTCCAAGAGAAGAAATTATCAGGACTAATAAAAATCAGTCATAAAATAACCTGTGAAGTTTGTTCACTTCCTCCAGTCAAAGACTTTCCCTGCCTTCTTAGAAAATTTTAAGTAGTTTAATTGATATCCCGTAAATTTTACTCTTAATGCAATTATAATACTTCCTTAATATTTCCCTGTGGACATTCACAAAATAGTTTTTAATTGTTCTTTTGGGTGTCCTATGGATACAGAAGTGTTGAAAGTTTGGAGTTAAAGAACACCGGAATCAGCAAAAGTCAACGAAGTTATATAATGAGTTAGAAATCTCCCTGCACTCAGGTAATAGTCATAATAAAACAATGTAGAAAGAAAACTATGTGGAATTGTTATTTTGAAAATAAAATACAAAACAATTGAGTTGCATCGTTGGTGCATCAAATTGAAGTATATTAATTGTACATTCTAAGACTCCCTCAGACATACCACATCCTGAATTTCTGAATATGTAAGTCTAACTGCCTTTGTATTTTTCAACCTTCATTAGATAATTTAAAACTATTAAGTATATCCTTTTACAATCACTCAAGATTGTGAACAGTGTTTTTTTTTTTCCTGAAGGCCAGGTGTCTCTACATAAGTTTGTTGTCTGTGCTTCATCTCTGTAATCAAAGTACCATGAACATATTTTCTGGAAGAGTATTGTGAAAGAAAACCATTTCAGCAATCTTTAACTGCTGCTTTTATTTTAGATCTGGTCCCATTGAAAAACTCTATGACAGGTTCTGGAGCAATAGCACAACAGTAGGGTGTTTGCCTTGCACGTAGCTGACCTAGGGCAGCCCTAGGATCGATCCCCAGGGTCCCATATGGTCCCCGAAAGCCAGGGGCAATTTCTGAGCTCATAGCCAGGAGCAACAAAGAAGAGAGGGAGGGGAGGGGAGGGGAGGGGAGGGGAGGGGAGGGGAGGGGAGGGGAGGGGAGGGGAGGGGAGGGGAGGGGAGGGGAGGGGAGGGGAGGGGAGGGGAGGGGAGGGGAGGGGAGGGGAAGGGAGGGGAGGGAGAGGGGAGGGGAGGGGGAGGGGAGGGGAGGGGAGGGGGAGGGGAGGGGAGGGGAGGGGAGGGGAGGGGAGGGGAGGGGAGGGAGGGGGGAGGGGAGGGGAGGGGAGGGAGGGGAGGGGAGGGAGGGAGGGAGGGGAGGGGAGGGGAGGGGAGGGGAGGGAGGGGAGGGGAGGGAGGGGAGGGGAGAGGGGAGGGAGGGGAGGGGGGAGGGGAGGGGAGGAGGGAGGGGAGGGGAGGGGAGGGGAGGGGAGGGGAGGGGAGGAGAGGAGAGAGAGAGGAAGGAGAGGAGAGGAGAGGAGAGGAGAGGAGAGGAGAGGAGAGGAGAGGAGAGGAGAGGAGAGGAGAGGAGAGAGAGGAGAAGAGAGAGGAGAGGAGGGGAAGGGACAGGAGGAGAGGAGAGGAGAGGAGAGGAGAGAGAGGAGAGGAGAGGAGAGGAGAGGAGAGGAGAGGAGAGGAGAGGAGAGGAGAGGAGAGGAGAGGAGAGGAGAGGAGAGGAGAGAGAGAGAGGAGAGGAGAGGAGAGAGAGGAGAGGAGAGGAGAGGAGAGGAGAGGAGAGGAGAGGAGAGGAGAGGAGAGGAGAGGAGAGGAGAGGAGAGGAGAGGAGAGAGGAGAGGAGAGGAGGAGTGTAGAGGAGAGGAGGATTGGAGAGGAGAGGAGAGGATAGGAGGAGAGGAGAGGAGGAGGGAGCAGAGGAGAGGAGGAGAGGTGAGGAGGAGAGGAGAGTGGAGGGGAGAAGAGAGGTGAGGTGAGGAGGAGAGGAAAAGAGAGGGGGGAGAGGAGAGGAGAGGAGGAGAGGAGAGGAGAGGAGAGGAGAGGAGAGGAGAGGAGAGGAGAGGAGAGGAGAGGAGAGGAGAGGAGAGGAGAGGAGAGGAGAGGACCAAAGGCTCTTCACTCTAATCACCATGCATACTACAGCATGCTGAGTTTCTACTTAAATAAAATATGTAACAGTCGCAGGATGAACTGAGCTCATGCAAAGCAAGCTTTGTTTAGAAGGCCTCAGTTCAATCCACTGTTTTATTTGTATAAGCTTCCCCTATATCTAATGATAAAGATATTAAAGCTGCTGTGGCAGTACAGAAATTAGATTATTCTATTCATTTTTACCCAATTATTTAATTTGTTCATTTTGTTAATTCTCTAGACCATCTGAAATTCTCAACTACATAGAGCGAAAGTAACTGTTCAGATTTCTAACTCATTATACATCTCTTTTCTCTGAGGAAAATACTTTTTTTTTCATAGATACTGAATCACTCTAATTAAATAGTATTTCCTCCAAATGAACTCCATTTCTGTTCTTTAAAGTGGCTTTCTAGCCTAAAATGAATTTATGAGAGGCAGTATTCATTTGAAATATAATTTCTTTTTATTGATTTTAATTGAGAATTTATCTGTTATGATTATGGTGAGAGTCATTTCTTTAAGAAGATATTAGGGATATTGGACTCTGAAGAAAATGAAACATTCAGTAAGACATATTCTAAATTCTTTTTAAATAATTTATGTTAAATCAACAGTGATGAGATATTTTTTGCTTCTAAGGTTTACAAATTAATTTTTGCTGTTTGGAACTCATTGCTTGTAATGTTCTCAGACTCCATTCCTTCCTTCCTCCATTCCTTCCTCTGTTCTTTTGATCTTTCCTTCTTTTTTTACTTTTTTCCTTCTTTCCTTCTTTTCTATAGTTTTCAAAATTAATGCAATTTTACTGACATCTTCAATATTTGCAAAAATTAGTCTTGAATTCATATTCTTAGTTACTATTAGGTAAAATATAATAAATAAAATAGTAATAAACAAATGCAATAAAATATAAATATTTCTATATATAATACATGATAACACCATGACAAGTTAAGATTCATCTTTATTCTTTTAAATTTGGGAAGGTTGTACATTTTTTTTTTTGAGAGAGAGCAGGTTTGGGACCACAGTCAGCTGTGGTATGAGCCTTGGGACCCCACTCAGCTATGGTCTGAGCTTATATTTGACTTGAGATCAAAGGATCAATTTTCACTGGGCCCAGGAAAACCTAGCAAGTATAGAAAGAAGAAACTGCTACCTGCATGCAAGGACCTTACCCCCATACTAACTCTATGGTATCTTCGTATTGTTTACATTTTTTCTGCATGCATTTTATACAATTTGTTTCTTTATTATTTTAACATTTTATATATTTTCTTTTTTTTGTTTTTGTTTTTGTGTTTTGGGCCACACCCGGCAATGCTCAGGGGCTACTACTGGCTGTCTGCTCAGAAATAGCTCCTGACAGGCACTGGGGACCATATGGGACACCGGGATTCGAACCAACCACCTTTGGTCCTGGATCAGCTGCTTGCGAGGCAAACGCCACTGTGCTATCTCTCCAGGCCCAACATTTTATATATTTTCTTTACTCTAACTTCTGTATCATTCTCTCATTTATGAGATATTTATACATACTTTAATAATTTATAATACTTGTTGATTAAAGTGATAAATTTTCCTGTTTTCCTAAATACTCACAAGTCACTTTGTTGTTACAAGAGCATTTTAAAAAAGAAAAGTTTTAAAATAATTAGAGGGGTAGCATAAGAAATAATTACTTACCTATTTACAGAAATAAAAATACAAAAAGTAAAATAGAACAAAATATATATAGTCATATTGTATCAAGTTCATTTCATGGAGGTAATCACCAGTTGCTTGGACATTGACCACAAAATGCTAAAACAAAGTGAGAAAATTTTCATTCTGTTACAAGTGTCCAATATTATCAGCTTCATTAACTTTATCATAAATAAAATTCTTAAAGTGAAACAAGAGAGAAAAACAAAACCAGTATTTAAAGAAAGCAAGATTTTTGTTTCTGTACAAAAAGAATCATGCACATTATTTCAAATTATTAAGACACACAGATAATGTTTAATAAGAACAAAGCATAGTTTTAACAGTTCAAGTGAAATCGTAAGGTTTAGGAAATGTGTTGAGATATATTGTGATCTCTGTTGATGTCATATTTATTTAATAACACTGTAAGATAGTATAAACCTGATGAAGCATATAAATCTGACCAAAGCTGATTCCAAGGATCTTTACCAAAGCATAATGCCCTTTAATTATTTCCTGAAATATATAATATTTTTGTCATTTAGCACAAATGCTAAATTTTTCAACATTTTAATAAAAATTTTTTTGTGTAGCTACACACATCCACTGGTGACTGGATCCTGTGTACATGCTCTCCTCTTGATCTGTGGGAGTTCAGACTGTGACACTTTCCTTTTGTTTTTTGTTTTGTTTTGTTTTGCTATTTTTTGGTTTGAGGGACCACACCAGGCTATGCAAAGGGGTTACCCCTCTCTCTGCACTCAGATTGTCCCAGATTGCCTGTGAGCAAGGTAAATAACCTACACTGTGCTATCTCTCCGGTTCCCACACATTTCTTGTGGGATGTATCTGGGTCTGTCTACTCTGGAGAAGCCCATGTTTTCTCTTGAGCACATATCTTAAACTCCCTTCATTTTTCTAACAAACGTGTTTTACATTAAACTTTAGTTCTTTATTTTTTCACCCTAGTTGAAACATTGGAGCAGTACTCTTTAAGCATAAAATAACTACACTGTACACAAAATTAACTCAAAATAAAATAAAAGTTTAAAATATTTTTGAGGATGGTGTTCTGGTAATAATTTCTTCATAATTTTTCCATTAGCTTTATGTTTTCAAAACTGTTATTTCTTAATGTATTTTAAAGTACTTTACATATTCTATTTCTAGAAGTATACATTTTATTAGACAAGAGTATGTCTGATTAGATATGAATAACCAAATATGTACATGAATACAATAATTTAACTAGTGAAATAAATACACAAAATCAATCAACTAGAACATTTTAAAAGATGCTAAGATATAATGGGACTTATTTTTTAAACCCCAAATATCTTATTATTTATATAATTATAAATATTTATTATTTGTGTTATTTTATAATTATATTACATTGAATATATTTACCTCAATAGATTAAATGTGTATATAAATTATTGACATCAGTGTTCATATATGGGAATTTTCTTTGTGTTTATTTTAGCTTATTTTTCATCTAAAAAAGAGGCAATATGAATCTAAATTTTTAAAATACTAACTGATATTATAGTCTTATATATCTAAATAATACATAAGGAATAAATACTATTATAAGGTGCAACCATTTATATTGCATAATTGGAGTATATTCTAGCCACCTCTATTCTCATTAAAGATTGTTGAACTGATCTTCATAAATTTAAACAGAAGAATCACATTGACTACCTAGAGGTTCACCATTACTAAATTTAATACCAATAAAAATAATCTATGCAGTCTTATGTATACTAATTTTGTTTCTCTATCATTAAGCCTGAGGAGTATGTTTAAATATTGATATTTATATTTATGTCTCCAACATTTATTATGCTTTTTTAATCATATGTCTAAGTTATCAATATTACATCTGACATTTTATTATTTTATATTATTTAAATTATGTGAATGTATATGTGAAATAGGAGAAAATAAAAAAGGTTGGAGAGAAAGAGACATGGAACAAAGTGCAAATATAAAACCTTATGAAGATAAAATGTTAAAAGAAATTACAGAAGAGAAAAAAATTAAATAAGGAAAGTAAAGGAAATAAAAAGCAAGCAAGAAAGTAATTAGATGAAAGAAAGAGAAAGAAAGGAAGAAGAAAGAAAGAAAGAAAGAAAGAAAGAAAGAAAGAAAGAAAGAAAGAAAGAAAGAAAGAAAGAAAGAAAGAAAGAAAGAAAGAAAGAAAGAAAGAAGGAAGGAAGGAAGGAAAGAAGGAAAGAAAGAAAGAAAGAAAGAAGAAGAAAGAAAGAAAGAAAGAAAGAAAGAAAGAAAGAAAGAAAGAAAGAAAGAAAGAGAAGCAAAGAAAGAAAGAAAGAAAGAAAGAAAGAAGGAAGGAAGGAAGGAAAGAAGGAAAGAAAGAAAGAAAGAAAGAAAGAAAGAAAGAAAGAAAGAAAGAAGAAAGAAAGAAAGAAAGAAAGAAAGAAAGAAAGAAAGAAAGAAAGAAGAAGGAAGGAAGGAAGGAAGGAAGGAAGGAAGGAAGGAAGGAAGGAAGGAAGGAAAGAAAGAAAGAAAGAAAGAAAGAAAGAAAGAAAGAAAGAAAGAAAGAAAGAAAGAAAGAAAGAAAGAAAGAAAGAAAGAAAGAAAGAAAGAAAGAAAGAAAGAAAGAAAGAAAGAAAGAAAGAAAAAGAAAGAAAGAGAGAAAGAAAGAAAAGAAAAGAAAGAAAGAAAGAAAGAAAGAAAGAAAGAAAGAAAGAAAGAAAGAAAGAAAGAAAGAAAGAAAGAAAGAAAGAAAGAAAGAAAGAAAGAAAGAAAGAAAGAAAGAAAGAAAGAAAGAAAGAAAGAAAGAAAGAAAGAAAGAAAGAAAGAAAGAAAAAGAAAATGAATTGAAGGGAGGATAGGGAGAGAAAATATATGCCTGGAAAAATTATAAATGTTCTGAGAATATATGGGGGCCAGAACTATTATATAGTGGGGTATATAGTGGGGTAGTGTATTGTATTTGCATAGTGAAGACCTAGGTTTGATCCCTGACAACCGAGCACAACTAGGAGTGGTCCCTAAACATAGAGCCAGGAGTCAACCCCAAACGACATACTGTGGCACCAGAAACAAAAATTGAAAAAAAAAAAAGTGAGAGACTTTTAAAATCAAGGATGTTAAGAGATACTTCTTGATTGGCTTGGAGTAGCATCTTTGATTGCATCATTATTTTCATTGAACCCACTCCCAAAAGACCAGTTATTCTCAGCGCTAGAACTCAGGACTTGGCACATTATACCAGATATGATCATTCGAACTGCCCCGTTAGATAGAAGCCTTATTTTGTAGTGCACTGTGAAAAATCTTCACTCAAAGTTAGTTTCCGGAGTGAGTGTAAACGGCTGATTTTTGAATATTCTTCAGTTTATGAACTAAAAGATAACAGAATGTTGTTCTACAAGAAAAAAATATCAAGGGTCCTGGAATGATAGCAAGGTGGGAAGGGCATTTCCTTTGCATGCTGCCAATATGGATTGTTGTCAGCAGCCCATATGGTCCTTTGAGCACCATCAGGAGTGATTTCTGAGCATAAAGCCAAGATTAACCCCTGAGCACTGTCAGGTGTGGCCCTCAAAACCAAAACATCATATTTATCCATAGTAGTTCAATTGTTATCTGTTTTTAATCAGGCACTAAAGAATTATCATGCTTCTGGTGCATCTATATATTTTTAAAACCATTAAATAGCTTAGTCAGTTTCTCCAAGGGAATAATCTGAATTATATATATATATATATATATATATATATATATATATATATATATATATATATATATATATATATGAAGAATCCATGTGTTGTAATGTCAGGAAAAAAAACAGAAGAGAAAATCAATGAAATAACTGGAAGATGACACAACACTAGACACAAGGAAAACATATTAGCATTTCTCATTCTTCTCTGCTAGATAACTAAAAAGAAGAACAAAACAGGGAACCTCACAACGTTATTCCTTCTATTTGATCAAACCTTCAGCCAGCTAAAAATTACCCTCATGCAATCCTGTAAATTCAGGCAATCATTCCTGAAAATATAGCTGTTAGGAAACTGAATTACAACTTAATGTCTACCTGTGAATTTATTGAGAGCAATGATAGATCATCAATTCTTAGTCCGTAGATCTTAACTGGTGCACAGATGTAGACAATTGGTAGCTACTGGTCAACAGCCTTGCATTATGATAGCCAGTCTATGAATCAATATGCAAGTACAAGCCACCAAGAACAGACTGCTATGGGTAAGAGGTTGAAAAGTAATCAGAGGAAAAGACACTTTTGGTGTGGAGATTAAGGTTGATGTCTGCAATATTATTTTATTTTATTTTGTCTCGTCTTTCTCTTTCTTTTTGCACTTGAGCATGATTTGATTCCAGAACTGAGACTATTGTGTGGTGCCTGTCTTCATTGCTGTAGTGCTCACCGGTTATTTAATTCGATAATTTTTTCTGTATTGTTGTGGTACTTCAATTACCTTTTTCACATCCTCTCTCAAACTGAGGTTGGAAGCCTCTGGCGGGACTCCGCCCATTTTCAGCGTATTTGACTTTTGACTTCTTTTTTATTTTTTTTTCCTCTTATTTTGTATTCCAATCTATTGCTTTTCTTTTCTTCAAACAAAACCACATACCTAGATTTATCTAGCTCTGCCTCTTAAATAGAGGGGGAAACAAGGGAGGGTTCCAGGACCAAACAGATATGTGATCACTAATAGTAAGCCAGACAAAGAGGGGTCCACCTACTCAGCCGGGGGGGGGGGGGGGGGGGGGGGGTGGGGGGGTGATGGTGGGGTATATGGGTTGTAGAAAGGGAACTGGAATGGGGGGAGGACATAGTTGGTGATGGGTATTCCCCTGATTCAATATTAATATGTACTTAAAATACTACTGTGAAAAATATGTAAGCCATTATGGAAAAAAAATTTGTGTTTTTAATCAGAAACTTTCTTTAACTTACATGTATTATTATATCAATTATATTATATTTTATGTTATGTTACTATATTATGTTATGTTAGTTTATCTTATTATGTTAATTAATTTTGTCTCGAATGAATTCTTACAATAAAAAAGAATGAAACTAAGAATCTCAAGAAAATCCAATATATAGAATATGCTACATTCTTTATGTATATTAATTAACTTAGCAATAGGATTTATATTTGACAGAACTTTAGATTAAACCTTCCAAATTTATAGAAAGTAAACTAAAGCATTTCACATTTTGAAAACTACATGAGAAATCTTGTGTTCAACCTTTGCTGTCAGTAAATTTGATCGTAATGGTTATCATCACAGTATGCTTTTTCAACTTTGGATATATTTTTTTGACTCAGCTAGATTAAATGCCTAGGTCTCTCTATATTTGCACTTTACCTTTTATGAAATTTCACATATAATAATTTAATGCAATTTCCCCTTTGACGTTTACTGTCAACTGTCTTTTTTAATCTTTTGATAAAAATAAACAGAACAAAATCTTTAGTTGTATGACAGGAGAACAAATGTGTTCTCATTAGTAATAAATATAAGTGAAAGCCTATGGTTCTTAAGTATTTATATAATAAAAATAAGTATGTCTTATAATCTAGAAGTTCCAAGATTGTGTTTGTACATTGTTAATAATCACCATTTACAAAGTTGAAAATCATTCTACTGCTTAGCTAAAATGTTCCGAAATGCAAGTTATCAAGACAGATCTAATGGTTTGCAAATTTTAACTTACAAGCATTTATTAGTGTGTGTATTTTGGAGCTAGTTTTATAAACTATATAACACACTTTAGGGTGATTATGTGTATAATCCCTGAATAATTGACCTGAGATTACTTGATAAATATCAACATAATGCAAAATATTTTGTAAATGATATAATTTTTATTATTTATTTTAAAAAATATTGTTGGTTTATTTAACCACAAATATTTTATAAAAGAAAAATAGCTATAGCTATTTTAATCTTGAAGAAATCTATTTACAAATAACCATTCAGTATTATGTTATTTATCAAATGTTGATAGTGGGGTATTGTTAAAAATACATAACTATTGAACTATCCCTTATTTTTCATCTCACAGTTTAGTTTATATAGAGAAGGAGCATAATGTGTGTTTGTTGATATTTATGTGAGCATTTTTCTTAATAAATGAGCTCTTCAAACTTAGGCAACTGGAATAACTCTTGGTGGTGTTAGAGTAACCATATTGGATGCTGGGGATAACATATATGTTAGGCATTCAGCAAGGCTATATCATCTGCACACTGTTTTATATCTCCAGCACCATAAACCTCTTCATAAATTCTAACAGTATGAATTTTAAATTGAATCACTATGAGATACAGAATTAAAACATTGATGGTGTGTTTCTTATGAATGTTCCAAGACCCTTCCCTTCACTAGTGTACATTTACCACCACCAATGTACCCAATTCCCTTCTCCTTTACCACCAACCCACAACCTGCTTCTATGGTAGAAACCTCTCTCTCAATCTGCCACTATCTCCCTTTATTTTTTTATAGGCATTGTGGTTTGCAATACTTTTATTGGAAAGGTGTCATGCATATCACTTATTTTCCTTGTAGCACCCAGTTCTTGTCCATTTCCAATTCATGTCAATACATGTTTAAGCCAATGTCATGACTTTGTTTTTTTCAATGGTTACATACTATTGTATTTTGTAGATGCACCAATGTCTTTATTCACTCATTAGTTCATTGACAATTAGTTGCTTTTGTATTCTGGCTCTTATGAATAATCCTGAAATAAATATAGCAGTATAAATGTCTTTTTTACATTGTGTTTGTGGGTACATGGAGTATATCCCAGAAACAATATGCTGAGTCATATGGGCACTCAATTTCTAGATTTCTGAATAATAACCATATTGTTCTCAAAAGGTATGAACCAGTCTACATTCCTACCAGCAGCATATGAGATTCCCTTTCTTCCAGCATCGGTGCTAACACTGTTAGTTCTTTATTTTTATTATTTTTATTTTATTTTATTTATTTATTTTATTATTTTGATATGTTGCAGTTTATTTGTTGAAAGATTTATCTCATTGCTGTTTTGAATTGCTTCTCTGTGATTATTAATAATACGAAACAATTTTTCTCATGTCATTTGTGTGTCTATATTTAGTTTTTGAGGAGGCATCTGTTCATCTTTTCTCCCCATTTTTGATGGATTAGATGTTTTTTTATTGCTTGTATAACCCTACTAGGGCCTTGTATAACTTGCATGTCAACACGTTATCAGATGAGTATTGGGTAAATAATTTCTCCCATTTGCTAGTAGGTATTTGTGTCCTTGTTTTCACTTACTTCATATTTACTAATTGCTATCTTAAAATAAGTTTCATTATATACAAATATGTAACCTGACTGTTGCCTATTCAAATCTAACCAAAGTGTCTTTTATGTCAGAGAGAAAGCAATACTAATTTTTTCATCCTATACAAAACCATAAATATAATATATATATAAATTTTTCTTCTATCTTATGTAATATATAATATGCCTAGACCTAAAATATGATTTTGCCAGGACTTTGACATTTCTCTTTCTCACATGTACTAATACTTATTTTCTCTGTTCTTTTACTCAATACTCATCTTTCTCTTGTAACTCAAACACATTTAAGGCTCTTTACATATCCATGACAAAATTAAATCAGATAAAAATAATATTTTTTCATTTGCATCTCATTCCACCTACAATTGTTCTTGACTTGTTTTGACAAATGATCTCAGTCAAATTCCTTGAAAGTATTTCCACTAATTATTCCTTCCACAGTGCCATCTTCTTTTTATACCTCAAAAATCAATATAACATCCACTAACTTTTATGTAATATAATATCTCTCAATCAGTACACGTATAATATCTGTGTGGCTTAATCAAAAGTCTGTCAAGTCTTGTGCTATTTAGCCTATAGGAATATTTGACTGCTGATCTATACAATCTGACATAATCTTTTTACTTTTGGTAGGTTAGAATCTATATATTTTCTGTAAAACAGAACTGCTCTACATGTATCTTGTGACTGACTTATTTATGACTATCATTTAAATATAGGTGTTTTTCAGAATCTGTCATTTCCTTCTTATTTCACCCTACACAATTTTCTTGAGAGTTTAAATGGTTAGATTTAGCTAGATTGAAGTACTTCCAGCATGATGGTTTTGAAGTAACTAGCATAAGTCAGTCATATCACCTTATCATAAAATTATACTCCTAAGTGTGTCCAGAAAGGGAGGGCCTAATAGTAGCACATGGCATCATTAATTATTAAAAATTTACATTTATTTAGTTTATTGTCTGTTACTAGTTTCTTTCCCTAAGATAAAAATGTACTATGTTACCTTAGCCATGCAATCACTAACTTGTTAAGTTGAAAACCACAGGGTTTGTATCATTTCAAGCTTAAGTTCCATCAAAACATCAATACTGACTGTAATAATCTTGTCTAAATTAAACCACAGGGGCCAGAGCGATGGAGTAGTGTTTGCCTTACATGAGTCTCACCCCAGGACAGACTGTGATTTGATTCCCCTGGCATCCCATATGGTTCCCCAAGCCAGGGGCTATTTCTGAGCACATAGCCAGGCATAAAAACTGAGCATAACTGAGTGTGGCCAAAAACAAGAACAAAAAAATCAAACCACAAACCAAGTACAAGTCATCAAAATATTTCACTTCACCTTTTCCAAATATTCTCAGAGAAAGTTACTAATATTCCTCTTCTAAAAGGAGTGGATATATATTTATAATATATATATATATATATATATATATATACTATATATTTATATATATATATATATATATCTTATATATATATATATTATATAAAATATAGTAGTAAATGGGTTGTTGAAAAAATTATCTCTTAGAACCAGGTACCTGACAATATATGTGATTTCTTTATATGAATTACAAAAAAAAATACCATATTGTGTTCCCATGTAAAATGTTTAAGATGATATCAGGTTCAATGTGCAAATAATCCATCCTTAAAGTATTTTCATTTTATTTCAGAGATATCTACACCTTCAGTTTAAATAATACAGATACTAACCTAAGGAATCTAGATTAAGATAACATATTTTTATGAAAAAAAAACCTCACATTTAATCTTAGTAGTTTTTTCCTAAGTTTCATTATTATTAAGTTGCTCTGAAATTTTCAAATAGAAACTCTGATGAGGACATTAAGATATATGTTTTTCTTTCTAATCACCATTCTCTAAACTTTTGTTAGTCTCACAATAAAAGTATCTTTAATATAACTGGGTTTTATTGAACTTTATATTGAGATGAGTAAAGTCTATTTGATTTTATAAGATGAAATACCTTTATTCACTCCCATTCCTGAAACAATTTTTGGAAGAAATATTTTAATTTATTAATTTTAGAGAGGGACACTGAATTCATCCTTCTAGCATTTTATGATGACATTTTTGAGCACAAAATATCAAGATTATTATTTTTTAAATTAAATATTACCTGAGTGTTAAGTAGCTGAGGGGCATGTTAATATTAAATATTATTTCTGACATTTAAAAAGGTCAAATATACTGCTGTTATAAAGAAACTATTAGCAGAAACATCAAATAATTATAATCATTCTAAACACTAATTTGGTTCAAAAGTTAACATTTAGAGAGTTTGGACTCAATATTTCTTCTCAATGAAGGTCAATATAATTTTGCTGCTCAAGTTTTAGCCAAAAATTTTTCATTCAACTTGAAAAACATTAATTTATATCAAACATCAACTTTTGCTCTAAGTGAAATATTAATTTTCCTGGCTGACTTTTAGTTGTCAACGAAAGATAACTTTTCCAATAACTTTTCGACTTCTAATGATCTCTTCCTAGGAAGCAGAATTATTGATCATCAAATGAAGCCAAGACTAAGAACTTTCACTTCCTTCCAAACCTTGCAACCAAAAGAAAAATTTTACTACACAACCATTGTTGAATAAATAGGGAATTTGACCTTGAACAAAAATACAATTCTATCACATAAGAATTAATAATCTATCCACTATCTAGGACTTACTTTCTTCATTGAGATTATAATAGAATGAAATCTATTTTGAAATAAAGCTTGCCACTTTGATGACCAATAGTTTTAGTTGATTTTCTTCATCCTCTCCTGTCACTAAAAATTGTATAATTATTTTACTTTTTATTTACTAAGTTATCACTTATTCTCTTATTCTTTACACATTTTATTTAACCTTTGTTCTCTAAACCAAAAGAAAAATTTAAAAATTATATAGCACATCTTTAAAAAATATTGTTTTTTATTATTTCATATTCTACATATGAGCCACTGCATTTATATTCTTGATGAAACAAATGCCTAGAATATTTTATTTTACAAAATCATTGGCTATGACAATATTATACCTGTCTTTCTTTAAAATCTATTTTTTCATTACATTTTCTTTTTTACAAGCTGACATTGCATTTTAAAAGCTCCTAGAAATCGATTGAAGTGTGATAAAAATCACTGAAATTTTCAATATAAATTCATACTGTACACATTTTTATTTGAAATGTGTAAAGTGAATGAGAAGTTAGCACGGAAATTTTGTACAGGTCCTTGCGGAGCATCCACCCTGGTTTGATTGCTAGAATCACATGACCCATAATCATCACAACCTCTAACTCAGGAGATGTCCTGCTACTGCTGGAGGTGGCCATGATTAAACTCCAAGTAATTTCTGGTGTGTCTCTTGCAATTCTAACACTAATGATTTTTTAAAGCATCCTCCTACTCATGCATTGATCCACCTTTCTAGGTAGAAAGATAATTGCTAGAAGTGACTTCTGTTACCACTGAGCCTCATTTGAGAGCCTATACACTTCAAGTACGGAACTTGATTTCTTTTATGTGACTTTAATTTTATCAAGATATAATTATTTCCATATTGGTAGTCTGAGTTACAACCCCCTGGTTTCCTGAAAACCCTCTGGAAGTTAGACTGAGTACTATTCCAGGAGTTTATATTCCTTTATATCATCAGGGTGTGGCCCTAAAGCCAAACAAACAACACATTTGTTATTTTATCTTAGATTTTTGCATTCAAGTATTTAAATATATCCATGTAGACTATAAACAAGTTATAATTTTATACTCTACAATAAAGTTTGTTTTATAATGTTTGTAGATCTTAAGATTATTTTACTATTTGAAAAAGCAGTAATATATATTACTATATATTCTGGAATATAATGAGTAATATTGAGCGATAATATTTTGCTGCTGGTTACCTCGGAATTCAAAGTGATTATCTAGATACTAGAGAATGTGTACACTGAACAGAAGGTTCAGTGTTTTACTCGTGCATATGGTGACTTGGGTTCGATCCTGTCATCCCATCACCACATATGTCCACTTGACCTGCCAGGAAGAATACCTGAGGACACATTTGAAAGGTGATCCCTCCTATCAGAGAAAAAAAGTTTTCAATTTTGATGTCCGTTGCAATTACTTTATCTATCTATTCATCAATCTATCTATCAACCAACATACCTATCTATCTACATCTACCTATATGTCATCTATTTATCTTTCTACCTATCCTTATTTATTGTCATTATATATATTTCACAAATTATATTGCATAAAAAACTGTCAGTGAGAAGAAAAGCTTACTTTGGAATATTTTTGATCATTTAACATTTACCTTTTATAAACTCTTTTCTGTTTGCCTTGTAGTTAAAATCCGTGCACCTTATTTCTGAATGTTTACAGAATCCTCAGGTTTCCCTGCCCTTTATGATATAAAATTATTAAAATTCTATAGCTTTTGTATTGTTATTCTACCCATTTTAAGATGCTGAAGGATTTGATTAGTATTACTGGAGATAAAATATGCAAAGCATAATGGTTTAAGAAAACAAGAATGAACCTATGAACCATACTTAATCAAGAGAAGAGATTCTACCTCTAGGTAATTAGGTCATGATTTTATTTAGCAGCAGCAGCAGCAGCAGTAGTAGTAGTCCGTAGTAGTAATGGAAGAGGACGAGGAGGTTGTAGATCAAGAGGAAAGAATGTCGTTAAGTTGAAATTGTGACTGGTACTTGACTTAAATTCCTGATGTAGAGCTTTTGGGTTGGCCTCTATTCTTTGACTTTATGAACTAAATTCTTTTTCTCAGTCAAGAAGATTTTCTGAAGATTGTACGTGATTACTCAATTACATAGGTTCTGTGATTACCTGGGGACAAATTCTGAAAAACTTCCAAATCAATGAAAGAATGAGTTGCCTTTCAAATTTCAAAGCAAGTATTTTCAAATATTCTATCTGCGGTTTATCCACAGATATATAGGTTACTGCCTTCCTCTCAGCAATATTGAGCTTACCAAATATAAAAGTCATTCATTTTTCTGAGCATGCCTGCAGGAGTAGTCTTTTCACTATGAATTGTGTATTCAAGTTTCCTGCTGTTTTAAATCCATCTACGATTAACCAGAATTTACCTGTTTACAATAAATGGAATGGATATTGGGGATTTGATCAAAGAGAGTCCTCAGGCCTTGTACTTTCTTCTATTTGTTAAAATCTAATGTCATTTAACCTCTGGGAGTGGAACATAAGCTTTCTTCTAGACCAAATTTCTCTAATTTATAGAGGAAGCTTTTTGAATGAAATGGAGCTGCAAGGCTGGTTTTTATTTGTTTGGGCTCAAAATGTTTGCTTTTTTACATCGCTTGCTTGCCCCAGGGGCTCTGCAGAATTGGTGATTTTAAAAGATCTCAAAAATAAATCAATTGATAAGAGAATTTGTTGGTCTGTATTTGCCATTAGTATTATAATATCATCTCTCCTGGGACATCTTCTGCACAGTCAGTTAATAAAAAATGAAACTCTCACAGTGTTTTAGCCATGGTTACATTACAGATAAAGAAATATATTCTGCAGCATTACATAATCATACTTTAATAGAGCAAAGGAAAGAACAGTTCTAAGAAACAATAATAGAAGAGCCCATGTTTCCTTAACTGGCGTGTCCTATTTGTTACTGTTATTAATGTTGTTTTAAGTTCTGTGAATGTGTTTTCTCAGTATTTTATATCTAGAGTACTGCAAAAAAAAAACATGGAAAGGGGGAGTATAACAAGCAGAAATAAAGAAAAATGGCAAATAAAAAGCCATTTAAATGTCTATCTATATAGAGAGATATAAAGAAACTAACTTCAAATAAGTAATAAGTGATTTTACAGAGAGGCTAGAGCTATAGCACAGTGAGTAGGGCATTTGCCTGCATATGGCCTACTTTAGTTTTATCCCCAGTACCCTATATGGTCTCTTGGGTATGCTAGGAGTAATTCCTGGTACAGAGCAAGGAGTAAATCCTAAGCTCCACAAGTGTGGCCCCCAAAGCAATAAACAACAACAAAAAGATTTTACAAAAGCTTAATATAATATAGAGAAATTTTCTTAATAAAATATAAATAAAAATTTGAAGTTAATAATAAGAGATAAATAAAAATTAGAGGCAAACATAGTATACAGATCTTATGATGCATCTGTATGTAAAACATCTAAATTAAATTGAGCTAGTGTGATAAAACAGTAGAGAGGATTGTAATTTTATTGTACATGGTAAATGAGGATTGATGCTTGGCCACTTCATATGGACTGAATACTGTCAGGAGTGCTTCTTAAGTGCAAAAGTCACTCCTGGAGGAGCTCAGGGTACACTAGGATTTGAGGGATACAACCCAGGTTGCTGAATATGAGGTAAAATTTCTACTTGCTGCACTACTGCTATGGTCCCTAGGAGTGGTTCTTGAGTACAAAGCCAGGAGTCAATCTTATGCACTAGTAGGTGTGACTCCATCAGTAACAGACAAATCATTTAAGCCAAGTAATTAGATATGTGCTTTTACATAAGATAGCAGAAACATCAGAAATTTTATAATTCTACTCAATGCCATCACTAATAAATTATATTAATAAATCTAAGAAATTTCTAAGCTTTCGTATTGATTTAATGTTTTATTTAAAGAAAGCATTGATTCCATTATTCTAGAGAAAGCTTAGTAGTGTATACATTATTATATTATGAATGACTGAATGCTTCATTAATTATTTAATTAATTACCAGTTAAGGCCAGGTTTTAATATAAAATATGTGCAGCATAAAAACCCCTCTTTTACTTAAATTATGTTTAACAATTGCTATTTCTAAATTTTGAGACAACTTTGAGACATCTTAGTCTATTATTATATTCCATTTAAAGTAAGACTTTCTTTTAATTGTGTAATTTGT
Organism: Suncus etruscus; assembly: GCF_024139225.1. Taxonomy (NCBI): domain Eukaryota; kingdom Metazoa; phylum Chordata; class Mammalia; order Eulipotyphla; family Soricidae; genus Suncus; species Suncus etruscus. Next base: position 25,192,155 of record NC_064863.1, read on the forward strand.
AAAAATATTACAAAGACTCCGAAATATGTAGTCACTTAGTTTTAGAACTATTTTCTTTGTGTGTTGTTAAATTAAATAAATTTATTCAAGCAATTAAGTAATGTCAGAAAGGCATATTGAATATATTTCTAAGGCTATAAAGAAAATGTGGTGATGTTGCTTTCTATGCTTCATAATAGAAATAGCATGATCACAAATATATGAATATAATTTGCATAGAAATTAGTTAAGCTAAAATCAACTCTCAGATTACATCATGATATTGTCCCTTCTATGTGTGACCAAAGGAAAAAAGATAGTTCCTCTCCACCTCTGGAAACTTCTCTTCTCCATTCTCCAAATCACAAAATCAATCCTTGGAGAAAAAGGATGAGAGATTGCTTCACCCAAGTTTAAACTTTACTATAAGGTTTGATATTTAAAACAGCATGATAGAGAAATAAAGATGGACACAAATCTCAATAAGGAATAGATTTGAATATTCTGTATATTGTAACGAACCTTGAGAATATGATTAGTTATTATTTAATAAATGAGCAAAAAAATAAGGTGGAGCAAAAAAGCCTTTTTCAATAATTAGTGCAGAGAAAACTGGTCAGCTATGTGAAAAATTTTGTCTCATACATCATACTTTTGCGATGCTCAAAAATCACGCCAAGATGAATTAAAAAAAAATGTCGGCTATGAACCCATACATAGACATATGGAAAGCTAAATAGAAGCAAAAAACTCTCCAAGACATTTAAAATAAAGACATTTTTAGGAGAAAACCCACTACTGACTAAAAAGTTTAAAGATCAACCAAATAAATGTAATTACATTAAACTAAAATATATTTAATGAAATGAAATGTGATCCCACTTCGAAGACAGATCATGGAATAGGAGAAATGATTTACACACACTCATGATTTGGGGTTAATATCAACTGTATATAAAACCCTAATAAAACTTAGTATAAAAGAAAAGCATACAACATCATCAAAAATGGAGAGAAGTGATGAACAAATACTTCTTTAAAGAAGAAATCTCATGATATATATTTTTATCCTCCCAGACCAATAAGTATTTTGTTATCAAAATGCTCTTGAAAAATTATCTGCAACATTAATCAACATGGAATACAAATCAAAAAAAGCAATGAGATATTATTTTACACCACAGTGACATATACATCACAAGGAAAAGACCCATTAAAGCTGGTGTGAATTTGGGAAGAAATAGACTCTTAGTTACTTCTAGCAGTAATATTGACGGCTGCAAACTTTGGGAAACTGTATATACATTCCAAAAGAATCTAGGAATTTATTTCTTTTGACCCTGCAACTCCACTCTTGAGTGCCCCAAAACTAAACTAAATAAAGTTACCTGTACCCCTATGTTTCTTGTGACATTATCCACAATAGTAAAAATTTGAAAACAATTCAAGTGTCCATGAATAGATGACTGGATAAAGAAAGTCTCATACATCTACATATACAAAAGAATGTTACTTGGTAACAAGCAAAGATAAAGTCATGCTATATAGAGGGATCTGGAGAGTGTTATGCTGAGTACTGAATTAGAGGGAAAAAACTTGATACAGAATGGTCTTTCTCATACATAGAATATTAAAGAAAACATAATAATGGAATATTGAATATCCAAGAACAATAGAATCATAAAACATGAGAACAGATATTTAGAAGGAAACAAGTTACTTTACACAGCTGATGAGAGGGGAGGAAGCAGGTGACAACTATGGTGGAGAGAAATATTGAATCAGGAGGAGGAGATGATGCTGAAAGGAGACAAAGAGTTATGTATGAAATGCTCAGAAATAGTACTATAGGGGCCAGAGCAATGGCGCAAAGGGTAAGGCGTCTGATTTGACTGCACTAGCCTAGGATGGATTTCGGTTCAATCCCCCCAGCATCCCATATGGTCCCCCCAAGCCAGGAGCGATTTCTGAGCGCATAGCCAGGAGTAACTCCTGAGTATCACAGCATGTGGCCCAAAGAGAAACCAAAAAGAAGAAGAAATAGTACTTTAAATCGTAGAACAATACTTCCCCCCCTCCAAAAAAAAGAGGCAAAAAAAGGAGACTGTTGGGTGGGAGTTAAACAGTTAGGAGTGGGGTCATTGCTGGAAATTTTAAAAAAGATCAGTGTTCAAACATTGAATACATCAATGGTTTGATCTCTGAGATATTACTAGTTTGGTATTTTTGTTTTAGGGCCATACCAATAGTTATTTGGGTTTTCTCCTGCATCTTTATTCAGGAATCATTCCTGATTATGCTTATATGATCATTTGTGGTGCAAGGAACAAAACATGGGTTGAACTCATAAAATGTAATTACCTTATTCCCTGTAGTTTTTCTCTGGCCCCTCTAAATGTATATTTTAAATTCAGCAAACACCTGAAGACATTGCAATAAATTAAAAGCAGACTTTAAAATTCAATGCAAATAGATGAAACTTTCTTATTTTTTGTCATTCATGTAGTACATTAGTACATTATTATAGAGTTCCAAATACATTTATTTAATTTTCATAGTACTATTAAAAGTTATTTTTAGTCATTATTGCAATTACGTAAGGCATAGTAAGTAACCTTACCTTCTGACTACTTTCTTTCATCTTCAAGAGAAGCACGCTCTAAAAACACTGGCATAAGTCACCTACTGTGTTTTCATTCTATATAAAAGGAAGTAACATATAATCATAATCATGAGCTAATTTGCAATCTCTGGTTTTGGTTTTTAGAAAATATTTACAATGACTCTTGTCATTGAAGGAATGCATGGATTTTTTCCTAAAAACTGAAGCCTAATATCTTACTTCATTTGATTTGTATTTTATGTGCTGTCTTTGATATAGAGCTTAAGCCATTTAAATTATTTCAATTTTTTGTAAAATGTTTGTAAGTGAAAAATAAGATATAATATCTTATTTCTAATATCTATAATTATGGCTAAATTATTTATAATGTTAGCCATTAGTCAATAGGAACAATAACCATCAGTATTTATGAGCCATTACATTTATCATTCTATTTAAAATGGGCTTTATTTATCCATTTCAATGGCTTTAATATATAATTTGTTGCAGCACTTTTTAAAAATGATTATAGTACTTATGAGTTATTATAGGGCTAAGATGCAGCTGAACCAGTTTATTCCAAGCCCACATATGGTCCCTATAACATTTCCAGAAGTGATCCCTAAACACAGAGCCAGGGGTAAGTCAGATGTGGCATAAAATATTAAATTTAATATTTAATATTAAAATATTAAAAAAGGAATTAAAATATTGAAATAATATTCAATTTTTTGTTTTTCTTTTTTATTAATATATTTATTTAAACACCTTGATTACAAATTTGACTGTAGTTGGATGACGGTCATGTAAAGAACACCCCCATTCACCAGTGCAACTTTCCTATCACCAATGTCCCAAATCTCTCTTTTCCGCATCCCACTCCTGCCTGTACTCTAGACAGATTTCTACTTCCCTCATTTCCCTCATGTATTCACTTTGTTATGATAGTTCTCAAAGTAGATATTTCTCTAACTGCACTCATCATTTCTTGTGACTTTATGTCGTGAGCTGGACCTTCCAGCTCTCCTCTCTTTTGTCTCAGAGAATTTTTGCATAAATGTCTTTTCTTTTTCTTTTTTTCCCTTTATTTAAACATCTTGACTACATATATGATTATGATTAGGTTTCATTCATGTAAAGAACACCCCCTTCACCAGTGCAACATTCCCATCACCAATGTCCCAAATCTCCCTCCATCACACCCCACCCCCACCTGTACTTCAGACAGCCTTTCCAATTCCCTCATTCATTCACATGATTATGGTAGTTCTCTGTGTAGTTATTTCTATAACTGCACTCAACACTCTTTGTGGCAAGCTTCATGAAGTGAGCTGGAAGTTCCAGCCCTCTCTTATTCTCTCTGAGGATTGTTGCAAAAATGAGTTTTATTTTTCTTATTATCCATAGATGAGTGAGACTATTTTGCCTCTCTCTCCCTCTGACTTATTTCACTCAGCATGATAGATTCCATGTACATCCATGTATAGGAAAATTTTATGACTTCATCTCTCCTGACAGCTGCATAATATTCCATTGTGTATATGTACCACTGTTTCTTTAGCCATTCATCTGTTGAAGGGCATCTTGGTTGCCAGAGCCTGGCTATTGTGAATAGTGCTGCAATAAATATAGGTGTGGGGAAGGGGTTTTTGCATTGTATATCCATAGAAGTGGAATAGCTGGGTCGAATGGGAGCTCAATTTTCAGATTTTGGAGGAATCTCCATATCGCTTTCCATAGAGGTTGGACTAGACGGCATCCCCACCAGCAGTGGATAAGAATTCCTTTCTCTACACATCCCAGCCAGAACTGATTGTTCTCATTCTTTGTGATGTATGCCAACTCTGTTGTGTGAGATGGTATCTCATCATTGTTTTGATTTGCATCTCCCTGATGATTAGTGATGTGGAGCATTTTTTCATGTGTCTTTTGGCCATTTGTATTTCTTTTTTATCAAAGCATCTGTCCATTTCTTCTCCCCATTTTTTGATGAGATTAGATTTTTTTTCTTGTAAAGTTCTGTCAGTGCCCTGTATGTTTTGAATATTAGCCCCTTATCTGATGGGTGTTGGGTGAATAGTTTCTCCCACTCGGTGGGTGGTTCTTGTATCCTGGGCACTATGTCTTTTGAGGTTCAGAAGCTTCTCAGCTTAATGTTTTCCCATCTGTTGATCTCTGCTTCCACTTGTTTGGAAAGTGCAGTTTCCTCCTTGAAGATGCCTTTAGTCAATGTCATGGAGTATTTTACCAACATGTTGTTCTATATACTTTATGGAATCAGGTCTGAATATCAAGGTCTTTAATCCATTTGGATTTTACCTTCGTACATGATGTTAACTGGGAATCTATGTTCGCTTTTTTGCAAGTGGCTAACCAGTTCTGCCAGCACTAATTGTTGAAGAGGTTTTCCCTGCTCCACTTAAGATTTCTTGCTCCTTTGTCAAAAATTAGGTAATTGTATGTCTGGGGAACATTATCTGAGAACTCAAGCCTATTCCCTTGATCTGTGGGTTTGTCTTTATTCCAATACCATGCTGTTTTGATAACTATTGCTTTGTCGTACAGTTTAAAGTTGGGGAATGTAATGCCTACCATTTTTCTTTTCCCTATGAGTGCTTTAGCTATTCGAGGGCATTTATTGTACCAGATGAACTTCATAAGTGTTTGATCCACTTCTTTGAAGAATGTCATGGGTATTTTTAAGGGAATCACATTACATCTGTATAATGCTTTGGGAAGTATTTCCATTTTAATTATGTTAATCCTGCCAATCCATGAGCAGGATATGTGTTTCTATTTTCGTGTGTCCTCTCTTATTTCTTGGAGCAGGGCTTTATAGTTTTATTTCTATAGGTCCTTCACATCTTTGTTCAAGTTGACTCCAAGATATTTGACTTTGTGGGGCAATAATGTGAATGGGATTGCCTTCTTGACTTTCTTCTCTTCCCTATCATTATTGGTGTATAAAAAGGCCTTGATATCTGTGTGTTAATTTTGTAGCCTGCCACCTTTATATATGCATCTAATGTGTCTAGAAGCTTTTTGGTAGAGTCTTTAGGGTTTTCTAAGTAGAGTATCATGTCATCTGCAAACAATGAGAGCTTGACGTCTTCCTTTTCTATCTGAATTCCCTTGACATCTTTTTCTTGCCTTATCGCTATAGCAAGAACTTCCAGTACTATGTTGAAGAGGAGTGGTGAGAGCGGACAGCCTTGTCTTGTACCTGAATTTAAAGGAAGGCTTTTACTTTTTCTTTATTGAGGATATTATTTGCCATTGGCTTGTGGTAGATGGCTTCAACTAGATTTAGAAAGGTTCCTTCCATTCCCACCTTGCTGAGAGTTTTGATCAAGAATGGGTGTTGGACCTTATCAAATGCTTTCTCTGCGTCTATGGATATAATCATGTGATTTTTATTTTTCTTCTTGTTGATGTTGTGTATGATGTTGATAGATTTATGGATGTTATACCATCCTTGCATTTCTGGGATGAAACCTACTTGGTCGTAGTGTATGATCTTCGTGATGATGTATTGGATCCTATTTGCCAGGATTTTGTTGAAGATCTTTGCATCAGCATTCGTCAGGGATACTGGTCTGTAATTTTCTTTTTCTTTTTTGGCAGCATCTCTGACTGGTTTTGGTTTCAAGGTGATATTGGCTTCATAAAAGCTGTTTGGGAGTGTTCTCGTTTTTTCAATTTCATGGAAGAGCCTGGCTAGGATTGGTAGTAGCTCCTCTTGAATGATTTTAAAAGTTTTTTTTATTTTTCTTAAAACCCATAGATGAGTGAGACTATTCTGTGTTTATCTCTCTGTGGCTTATTTCACTCAGCATAATAGATTCCATGCACACCCATGTATAGGAAATTTCATGACTTCATCTCTCCTTAATGTTGCATAATATTCCATTGTGGGAATAATACTCAATTTTTGACTCTTAATGAGTAGAAAGATGACTCGAAGGATCATGCAAAGGAAAATGGAGTGGCAACAATTCTCAATTGTCATGCATACAGTTCTCATGCACTTTAATATCTTCTTTTAATTATCTGTTCTTTTTCACAATTTGAACCAGAGTAAACTGCATTGAAGTCAAACAATATAAGCCTTCTTTTATTTCTTTGACTGTTTATTTTTAAAACTTGAAATATTTTAATATACTTAAATTTTTTTAAAACTTAAAAATTTGATTTACAATATAAAACCTACCTAATTGTATGGTTTTCTGTATAAATCATTTAAGTACCGCACCCTCAAAAGTGTCCTCCATTGACCCTGAATACTTATTTTCCTACCTTTCCCTTCTACCCCATCCTTCTGTAAGGATATGTTTTCTGCTAAAGACAGGTTACCTGTTTCTGTTGCCTATGAATATTGTCATTTCCTTTTGTGTTGATTTATATCCTATCTATAAAGGAGATGATCATCTTATATCTTTCTTTCTCTTCTGACTAAATTCACTCTGCCTGGTACATTCTTGATCTACTTATGTAGCAGAAAATTGAATGATTTTATATTTTGTTATTGTTTAGTATTATTTGTTATGTATTTGTACCACAGTTTTTCATGATTTATTTTATTTTTTGTTTATAATTTATTTATTTTACCATCTGTTCTTAGACACTTTTGTTTCCAGGTCTTGGTTATTGTGAATAGTACTACAATAAACAAAATGAAAATGTATTTTTAATAGAGTATCTTATTTTTTTCACCCTGGGTTACACTGCTATTATGGACTCTAGAAGTTATCAACTAGCAAAAACTTGTGGTTAAGTAATACAGCTATATATTTATAAGGCATTGACACAATGTGACATATAATTTCTTTGGATCCAAATGGCACAATATTTCTGTCCATTCTTATTTTCACTTCTCCATTTCCACTTCTCTTTTATGTTTGTATCAATTTGTCATTAAATTTCAAGAAAGTTTTGTAGAACATTTCACTTCCTTATTCATCTGATTTAAAAATAAAAAATAAAATGCAAAAACTATTATACAATATTCATATTCATCAGTTTCATTTAGCATTCTTTTTATTTTAAGGACATATTTGAGGGGGCACACCCAGAGGCACTCAGGCATTATTCCACTCTCTGCACTGAGAAATCGCTCCTGGCAAGCTCGGGAGATAATATGGGATGCTGGTGATTGAACCAGGTAGGTAGCATTTAAGGCAAATGCCCTAATACTGTGCTATCTCTCCAGCTTGAAGGAAATACCTGCTACTCAAGACCTGCTCCTATCTCTGTCTAGTGATCACTCCTGGCAGTATTTCAGAAGAACATATATGGTGACAGCCCTCATTCCTGGATCAGCCTTGTTCAAGCAAACAACTTATCCACCATTCTATCCCTCAAACCCTTAATGCTAAAACATTTTCAGCTTTTAATATTCAATATTAATTCTTATTAATACCTGCTCCATTTGCGTTTATTTTGTTCTTTCATTTATACAAGTAGTTGATTGTTCTGGAAAAGAATTTACAGACATTTTGGTACCATTCTGACTTCCTACTTTTAATTTCCTTGAAAGTATTAATTTTCCTTAAAATTATTATATTTCCCCCAAAATTATTTTTTTTGGTGTCTATCTCAAAAAATATTCCTTGAAGATCTGGAGAGATAGCACAGCAGTAGGGCATTTGCTTTGCATGCAGAACACCCTGGTTGAACCCAGGTTCAATCCCCGGCATCCCATATAATCCCCGGAGCCTGCTAGGAGCTAATTCTGAGCTCAGAGCCAGGAGTATCTCCTGAGAGCCTTTAGGTGTGGCCTCAAACGAAAAAAAAAAAAGCCTTGATAATTGTATAAAATAATTCCTCCTCCTATAGCAGATATTATATAGTAGCTATGCATAGAGCATAATTGTGGATAATAGCAATTATGTTGATATATCATGTTCTTTTGTGAACATCATAAATATCCATAAGATAGCAGTCCCTATTAAAATTTGGATTAAGTTGAAATACCCATGATGTTTATTTTATGCATCCACTATTTCAATTTATTATGTAAAAATAATAGTGTGTGGCACTTAAATGAATTTCAGAAGTGTCAAGAATAAGCATTTAACTTTTCCATTAGACAAGTCATAATTCAGCAATGAATCTATTTTATACATATATGTGATAAGACAAAATAACATTAGAAATAAAAATAAGGGTATATAGCTAACATTTTTCTCTTAACCACAGTTACACAGTATCATTAGGAACATATAACTTGAAGAAGCCAGATTGAATAAAGTTATATTAGCAACTTTAGGCTTTTATCACTCAGAAATTTTATATATAAAAAGAGAAATATGGGGCTGGAGCTATAGCAAAGCAGTAGGGTGTTTGCCTTGCAAGCAGCTTACCCAGGACCGACCAGGATTTGATTCCCGGTATCCCATATGGTCCCCAGAGCCTGCCATGAGTGATTTCTGAGCACAGAGCCAGAGTTAACCCCTGAGCACCCTTAGGCTTGGCCAAAAAAGGTAGGTAGGTAGGTAGATAGATAGATAGATAGATAGATAGATAGATAGATAGATAGATAGATAGATAGATAGATAGATGATTGATAGATGGATAGATAGATAGATAGATAGATAGATAGATAGATAGATAGATAGATAGATAGATAGAGGGAGATAGATATAGAGAGAGAGATGACAGATAGGTAGAGATAGAAAGAAAAACATTTAAGAATTGACCTAAAATATGTTTTCAGTAGAGACTTGGTGATTATGGTAGCAGGATTAAAGATATTCAGATCTCTATATTAGTTTGTAAGGAGACAGGGTTGAAATTATTTTACTAGTTGTGCTCCTTCTTATAGTTAAGGTTGCAGAAGAAACATCTGAGCAGCCATTTAAAGTAAACAACTTAATTTTAAAATAAGTGACCTTAGTCTTCTCTATTGCTTCTTAAAACTCACTCAGGCTAAAAGTTAGTAAGATTATTTTATAATGCTTCGTTTTGTCAGTGATTCTTAAATCAACTATGTGTCATGACAAATTAAACAAAGTACTGTTAAATTATTTCAATTTTATTTGGATATCGGACTGGCACAAGACAATGGTTGTTTAAGGTAATGTCACAGAGATAATAAAAATATAAAATTAACTTTCATTTTGTTACAAACATTCATGATTATGAAGAATGCAAAATAATTACTATATAATACTTATTTTATACAAAGAATTTAGCATACATACATACACACATCACATGGTCATTGTTGAAGAGACGAATATTGCCTATTCAATTTAGTTGCTTTCATCTCTGTATTTATCAGAGGGATAGATAAGTAGTTGTCAATGATCTTAGTAAAAAATTAAGCAAATGAACGGACAAATAGACAAAGAAAAATATTTCTTATTTTCTCTTCTCTATTTTCTTAAAACTAAATCTTAACAATATTAAAATAACATGGACATTAAAGTAAAAAATAGCTCAGGAATATTATATTGAAATTGTCACTATCAACCTTTAATTCAAATCTTTTGAGCATACCCTTCATTACATAACTCATTATAATGTGCATTGAGACATCTAACCAATTTCTTCCGTTTTGTACTTTCCTTTCTTCAGACACTTTAAATCATTATTTTATATTAGAGTTTGCTAAGCTTATTGTTGAATATTAATATATACTGCCAAATAACAACTTTTAAAACCTATACTTAAATAATATGCTTTAAAAGAAGTATGATAATATAAAATAATATATAAAATGACAGGTTATAAATTAAAATCATTAGCCAATATACAGTTCAGATTATTTTAAAAGACTAAACTGCCATCATTTTAAAAGTTTCCCTCTTTTTTCACCTTTTTCTTCTATTTTCCAATTTCCTAACTGATATCTTGACTTATTTTTTCTACAATATTTTTCAGCACTGTTTTTCTAAAGATTAATTTTATATATTTGCTTTCCCTAACATTTTTCAATTTCTTTCTTCCAATAGATCTTCTTTATTACCTATCTGTCTGAGATATCTTTGACAGAGCCTAACTTTTATAAAACCATCCATGTTCCTGAAGCCTCAGGTAGCAACCACAACACAGTTTTGTTTAAAAAAAAAAAGAGAGAGAGAGAGTATGAGAGGTGCAGAGTAAAATTCAATTTGTTTTCTTTAATGTGGCAAAGAAAAATAAAATTTATTTGCATTTTCTAACCTCAAGATCATCTAGCATTTCTCCATAGATTTACAGTGAACTTTTACCATTCCATTCCCTCAGAGTTCATTGAAGACACAAAGTTTTGAGACTGTGAGATCACTTCCCATATTTTTCTCTCTTTCCTTCTTCTTCTCACTAGATTCATCATTCTTATCTAAGAAGATGGGACAGATTCTCAATTTCCATGCTTTTATTCTACTCCAGTATCCTCAAGGGAGTAATTTGTGGGGATATCGGCTCCAGAGTGCCTTTACATTTTCTAACAAGTACAATCAGCATACCCACTGGAAAGCAAACCATATTCTTTGATAGCAGAGGTTAGGCTTTGGGCATTTTGCCATTTGCTTAACATGTGAGACAATAGAAAGTAATTCATTTTATGCCACTTGTTATTCTTTGGTAACATACTTTGACCATTTGCTTTCAGTCGAATGACTATTATATTGAAGTCTTGAATTCAATACATTTGAACCTTACAAACTTTAGACTGAATTCCCATATAATCTAGAAATCAATTTCTAGACTAGTATTTTTATAACAACATTTTACCATTATATTATGTCACTACAAAGAATTCTTATATATGCATATCTATGTACATATATATATATATATTTAGTATGTAACTTCCAATATATTAATGTGTCCTAAGCAAAAGGTTGCACTTGGATGGTTATGACTATCAATATCAACAAAAAAAGAACAATGCTGACATGAAAAAACACCTTCTATAATATAAAGTTTAAAGATGCAAAAGTTATGATTTACTCAAGAATGAATAATTATGTTTTTGTGTTTTAATGATCATTCAGTAAATACTATTCAATGTTTAGAATTAGCCTATGTCCTCAATTACAAAAAATATTTCATCAGGTATGTGTAAGCTATTCTAATATCTGAATTACATGGTTAAGTTAAACTGAATTTTTATTCAGATTGTAACTCAGGAAACTAGCATTTTCAATAGTTTATGTTTATGTTATTAATCTCTCCTTCTAGTTATAGATCTATGTTTAATTTATAGAAAATAATATCTCTAGTTATGATTTTTAAAGCCATAAAGTTCACTGTGGTCCTATCTACCTTCTTGATTGGCATCCTTTATAAGTTCTGAATATTTTTTATTTCTACATAGACATACGCACATTGATGTGCATTACTTGATTACATATATACCAGCTTTATTTTGTTGCTCCATATTTGTTTCTTGTCTAGGTTTATATTTTAGCTTTAATTCTGACACCAAAGTGTTTTATCTCTGAAGAACAACAATAAAAAAACTTTACAGCATATTCTAATAAATTAGCTTCTGATATCTCTGATGAAAAACTGTCATAAAATTTTTGGGAAAACTAATAATTATGTTTTAGGAACAGTTAAGTATGGAGGCCGTAAGGAAATCATCGTGGATAAAATAAGAGTAAACCTGTATAAAATTATAGATTTTAGAAGTGATTACCAGAAAAATATATTGAAATCAGAAAATTTTTAATCAGAATAAAATAATCTTAAGTTTAATTTCTGGCACCACATGTTCCAAACTGTTGTTGTTATTGTTTGTTTTGTTTGGGGCCCATATCCATATATGTGATATAAATATCCCCAAATCTGGGCCTGTTCACTCAAACACATTGAAAGAATGAATTGTCAATGACCCCTAAAATAAAAGAAAGATTTTGTAATATAAGACCCCATATAAGTAACAAAAATAATGGAAAATTCTTGTCACTATTTTCTTTTTAAATCAGAAGTGAGTAAATGTATACAGTATATCGTGAAATAAAGTTTTGAATTACTGAGATCATTCTAATAGCCAATCTTCAATTGCATCATCAAAGTCTGGAAAACTCACCAGTTTGCCTTTTTTGGTTAGAATTGTCAGTATATATTCTCATATTTCATGGAAGTTGCTTGTATTTTTTCATAAAAGTGTGAAAAGATTCTTATCTTGTTGAAACTTTTGTTGAAATAAATACAGTGGATAACACCCAAATTGTCACTTGATTTTGTGTTTTTGTTAGTTTTGTTTGGGGCCCATATCTAGCAATACTCAATGCTTACTTCTGGCTCCACACTCAGAAAATCATTGATGGAATTCCAGTACCATACCATTCCTAGTTAGTCAGGTTTTATACCTGTGGTTCTATCTTTCAAGAGATGAAATTTCTACTTAAATATGTAATTTATGTTGAAATCATCTGTTGAGATGTGAGGTTACAGCTTTAAATACATATTTTGATAAATTATATGAATTTTTACTTATATGTTGCAACAATTGGGACAAAATAAAAACAACAATTCACCATGAAAAGGAAGATTTCCTAATGAGAATGTACGAGGGAAATAGAAAGCCTGTCTAGAGTACAGGCGGGGGTTGGGTGGGGAGGAGGTAGATTTGGGACATTGGTGATGGGAATATTGCACTGGTGATGGGTGGTGTTTTTAACATCACTGAAACCCAAACACAATCATGTATGTAATAAAGTTGTTTAAATAAAAAAAAGAAAAGGAAGATTTCCTTCCATGTGATATTATTGTTGATCCAGAACCAGAAAAATAAAACAAACACAACAGAGAACAGGAATAGCAAAATGAACTTTAGCTGTCTCTACTTTTTTGTTGTGAAATTCATTTTCTTTCTCTGCAATCAATTTTTCTTTGCTTTGGTACATAAGAAATAACTCATTTAAGAAGAAGGGGCATACCTGAATAGCTTAATAATGCAGCTCATAGAATTAGAAAGTACTCAAAAAAAGGACCCAAATATAGGGAGACAGAAGGAAATAACAAAGCTGAGAGCAGAAATCAATAAAGTGGAAACCTGAAAAACAATCCAAAGGATCAAGGAAAGCAGAAGTTGGTTGTTTGAAAAAATAAACAAGATTGATAGACCACTGGCAAAACTAACAAAGAAAGAGAGAGAGAGAGAAACTTGATAAATTGTATTAGGAATAAAAAAGGAGAGATCACTACTGATATGGTAGAGATTCAAAGGGTAATCAGAAACTACTTCAAGAAACTCTATGCCACTAAAAATGAAAACCTGGAAGAAATGGATAAATTTTTGGACTCTTACAATCTTCCACGGTTGAATGAAGAGGATGTAGTAAATCTAAACACACCCATCACTATTGAGGAAATTAAGACAGTAATCAAATGTCTGCCCAAAAACAAAAGTCCAGGCCCAGATGGATTTACTAATGAATTCTTTCAAACCTTTCAAGAGGAATTTCTACCAATACTGGTAAGACTCTTTCATGAAATTGAAAAAAACAGGAACACTTCCAAATAGCTTTTATGAAGCCAACATCACCTTGATACCTAATCCAGACAGAGATGCTACCAAAAAAGAAAATTACAGACCAATATCGCTGATGAATACAGATGCAAAGATTCTCAACAAAATCCTGGCAAATAGGATTCAATGCCTCATTAAGAAGATCATCCACTACAATCAAGTAGGTTTCATCTCAGGAATGCAAGGCTGGTTTAACATTTGTAAATCTATCAACATAATACACAACATCAACAACAAGAAAAATAGAAATCACATGATCATATCAATAGATGCAGAGAAAGCATTTGATAAGGTCCAACACCCATTCTTGATCAAAACTCTCAGCAAGATGGGAATAGAAAGAACCCTTCTCAATATAGTTAAGGCCATCTACCACACGCCAGAGGCAAATATTGTCCTCAATGGAGAAAAACTGAAAGCCTTTCCTCTAAATTCTGTCAAAAGACAAGGCTGTCCACTCTCACCACTCCTATTCAACATAGCAGGGAGCAAGTGTTACAGAAGACTGAACACCACAACAACGATGGATAGGAACCTATAGAACCTAGAGGCTCTATCCTAGACCCTGACCTATAACCTATGCAAATACCAAGATCGCTACCTACAGTTGCTTGATTTTCTCACACACAACCAAAAGGAAACTTTCCTGGCATCACAAAAAAGCCTTTGGGATGGGGTAATGAGTATATATGGAGCCAGGGGTTGATCCCATGATGGTATGCTTCAAGGATAGAGAAACCCTGAATCTCTTAGGCCACGGAAATTCCCTTTCTTCCCCAATGTTTACTGTGCCTATGCAAAAAAATAAAAAAAGTGGGGGGAACGCCAAACCCTACCACTCCAGCACCCATACTTTTTCTTGTTTTGTTTTGATTTGTTAGTTTTTTACTTTATTTTTCTTCTCTTTTTTCTTCCAATTTCTCATTCTTTTTCACTCTTGTGGTTATTATTTAGAGATTTATTTTTATTTTTATTTGCCGGGTCCTTTTTTTTCCTTTTCTTCCATTTTTTATTTTCTTTTTTTTTCTCTCTCTCTCCTTTCTTTCTTTTTTTTTTTTTTTTTTTGGTAGTTGTCACCAAATTTTTTCTCTCTTTTTTCTTATCCTTTTTATCTCCAATGATGTTGGAATACATGCTCAATCTACAACAAGCTGTAAAGTGGAGACCAGTTGCACTAGCATTCCTGTGGGGTAGAGGAGGGAGATATGGGATGCAAATTGGGAACAGAGGCAGAGGGAGGACAGCACTGGTGGTGGGAATGCCCCTCATTCATTGTCACTTTGTACCATAAATGATGCAGTGAAAGATTTGTAATGCACTTTGTTCACAATTTTAAAAATTTATAGGTTTTTTTTGGTTTTTTTTTTTTTTTTTTTTTGGTTTTTGGGCCACACCCGGCGGTGCTCAGGGGTTACTCCTGGCTGTCTGCTCAGAAATAGCTCCTGGCAGGCACGGGGGCCCATATGGGACACCGGGATTCGAACCAACCACCTTTGGTCCTGGATCGGCTGCTTGCAAGGCAAACGCCGCTGTGCTATCTCTCCGGGCCCCACAATTTAAAAAATTTAAAAAAATTGGGGCCAGAGAGATAGCATGAAGGTAAGACGTTTGCCTTTCAGGAGGTCATCGGTTCGAATCCCAGCATCCCATAGGGTCCCCCATGCCTGCCAGGAACAATTTCTGAACACGGAGCCAGGAATAACCCCTAAGCACTGCCGGGTGTGACCCAAAAACCACAAAAAAATTTTTTTTAATTTTAAAATAAGGATAAAACTTGAAAATAACTCTCACTTCTGTCCACACTTTACCTTTCTTTTATCAAAAATTTTAATATAATAAAAGTTATTTGAGACCTTAACCAAAGCATTGGTGTTGAAGTAATAGAAACTATTTTTATGATTTGTAGGGAGTAGGTAATGAGCAGTGAGCAGTTTCCTGGGTAACCATACTTTGTTCCAGAATGTAATATTGTACACAAATATCTATTTTCTTCTTCTATCATTCAGTCCTATATTTCCCCTGAGATTCTGTTGACCATATGGGTATTCAGTTAGAAAAACATTATACGTTATTCTTTTGTAACCAGTATGCCATATTTTGGCTTATCATTGTTAGGTAAATGAACATGCAATTTTTCAAGTACTCTTTTCTTAAAATGCCCTACTTCATAATAGCAAAGCTATGAGATTTGTAGCAGAATGGTATACAGCCAGACTATAAACCTAGGACTGAGTAGTCACAGAAATTCTAACTTTTTTTTTATTTAGACTATGTCTTACCAGCACAGACACTTCAGCTCTATTTACACTATTTTATTTTTTTATTTTTATAATAAAAACATATAATTTGATATAAATAACTTAATTTTCATCATTATTTTAAACTAGAAACAAACATTGGGGCCCAAGTGAGAGCAGAGCAGTAAGGCATTTGCTTTGCATATGCCTGGGATGAACCTGACTTTTATCTTGGCATCCCATATGAACCTTAAGCCTGCCAGGAGTAATTTCTGAGTGCAGAGCCAGGAGTGACCCCTGAGTGCCACTGAGTATAGTCCAAAAACATATGTGTGTGTGTCTGGGGGGGTTGGGAGGATGGGTGGGAGGGTTATACACATAGGGGTCAGAGTGATAGCACAGCAGTAAAGCATTTGCCTTAACTTTTGAATAAAAAGTCAGATCTGAACTATATAATTTACAATCTAACTCATTGTAATTTACATAGTTTAGATCACACCATAAATGAGTCACATTCAATATTATAATTCATATTATTTTACTGCACACATGATCATAGCATGCAGGTGTACTGGAAAATAAAACATAAATATTCTGAGTTTTTGTGACATGCATTTATTGAAAGACACATCAAAAAATAAAGTTCTATTCATAGAAATTTAATGTAGCACTATCCACTAAGTTACAAACAATATTCAAATAAAATGTTACTTGTAATGCAAGAGTGTCTATATAGTTTGATTTACCAAATAAAATACTTAATGAAATAAATAGGTCTGAAGGTACCAGGAGATAGTAAAGTAGTTAGGGCACATGCCAGCATGTCTAATCTGAGTTCCATTTCTAAAACTACAAGGTCTCTAGGTGCACCCCTTTAAACCCTTTGCCCCCATCCTGGTGAGATGGCATGGCAATCTCTGGCGCTGCAAGCCCTGAGCAGCACTACATCCTTAGGCCAGTGCATGACCCACAATTCACAGAGAATTGACAGAGGGGTCACATTATCCACATGATCCACTTGAGTGACTTTTGAACCTCCTTCCTAAAATACGAAAGAAAAACAAACACCGTAATAGGTCTGAAAATATGATACCATTTTTCCAGGACCTCATAGGCCAGTGTTTTATACAAGTCATTTAATTTTATTTAGCTACTGAAATTATATACTCTTACTCAAAGACTTACTGGCTATCCTCCTTCCAATTGTGGATGCTAAGAGTTTGCATGTAGGAAATGTATACAAAAATATTTCATGGTGATATGGTATAAACCTTTCACGACTATTTTCATGAATTTTAATATAATTTAAATTTTGTGTGCTTTTCTAGCGTGATTTATAACAATTTGGTGTATACACTAGTAATTTTATACAATTCTAAAATGAACCTGTTTCTAAATACAAGGCACACTAGCTAGCTATTTGTGTTTTAACTACAGACCATATAAGTCATTTTCAGCAGCCAGACACTAACCATGTATTTCTCCTTCCAAACCAGAAACATCACATGGTAAGTCTGCATTTGTTTGGAGGGGAGAGCCACTTCTAGATTCCAAAATACACCCTTTCATTTTATTTTTTTCCTTGTCTTTGCATCACTACCGTTCTCCTCCTCTTCACCCCACTCCTCTTCACTCTTCTGCTCCCCTCTCCTCCTTTATCCTTAAATAGCAAGTAGAGATTTAAAACAGCAGGGAAGACTCACATGAAGTACTTCGCCTTGCACTATGATTATCTTAACTCTTGAAAACCCTCAGAAATATTATAACCACAAGGGGGCAGCCGAGGACTTAAGGGAAGAAAAGTTCAACACCGAGAAACTCTCCAAGGAAAGAGCGATTTGGAAGTCAACATTCCCTAACTGTGCAGTACATAATTCAGAATCTTACCAGTATTATTACTCCAACATTACCTATTTCTTCAGCATTACCTTTTATTAATTGCCCTCATATAAAAATAGGTATAAAATGATCTGAAATTAAGAAAAATATCAAACCATGAAATATATATTACCTTTCTATTATATGGTTTGAACCTTATACAACTATTGTCATGGGATTTGATACAATTATTTTCTTGTTTTTAATATATATTCCTAAATTAATATATATAAAATAATTTATAAAATTTCTATATAAAACTTACATTAAATAATAAATATGTATTTCATATAATAGACTTTCCTTGCTTGAGTAAGTAATTTAGGGCAACTCACAGAAAGGAATGTATATTTTATTTTATTATTATTTTGTTTTGTTTTGTTTTGAGGCCACACCTGATGACGCTCAGGGGTTACTCCTGGCTACGTACTCAGAAATCACTCCTAACTTGGGGGAATATATGAGACTCCAGGGATCTAACCGAGGTTAGTCCTGGATCAGCATCACGAAAGTCAAATGCCCTACAGCTGCACTACAGCTTCGGCCCCAGGAAGGTGCATTTTAATATCAAATTTATATTCAGTGACTGCTGACCACTTCTTAGTCACTTTTTAAAAAGAAGGGAAAAACATTATTATAAAAACAATTCTTGAATGTGTTACTAGTCTAACAATGAATATTCATTTCTGAAATAAAATTAATTTTTAAAAGTTTATTAAAAAAAATAAGATCCAATGGATGGGTGGGATTGACTAGCAGTTGAGATTTTTGACCTTTCACTCAGCCACCCCAAAATCAATTCCCCATGATTTAAATGGATCACTGACCACCCGCAATAAAATTAAAATGTATGTAATTATAATTATATATTTATATTATATTATAGCACATATTATACATGATATATGTGATATTACATATAATTTCAATGTCTAGAAGAGACATTGCAAGGATTACTGACTCAATCTTCTGCATAATGTCCTCAATCATCACAGTACTTTTCTCTACCCACCAACAGGGTAATCCCTCTTTCCTCAAGTAAAGAAAATGACCCCCCACTATTACTACAGCATTATAGATAACAGTTTGTGCATGTGTGTGGCCTTAATATTTATTAAGAACCAAATAATTCATTTGGCTCCATTCTGCATGATTAAGTGGTCCCTATTGTACACTTACGTGTACTTTCAGATCAGAAATATGATGAGCTTCTTTGTAATCTTAACTACAACATGAAAGACACATTCTCTAAACAGGCGTTGATGCTCTCAAGCAGTTCAGCAGGGAACAGGTTTTCAATAAATACCGTTTCGTACCAGTCCTCCTCATTAATGATTTTCATGACTTTTTGAAAGTGTGCCAATTCTCTAATGGTACTCAATTACATTTCAGCAACAAAAAGTATAATGCACGAAAATCTAACAAAAAGCAAGCTTAATTATCCTTGTCTTCTACCTCTCACTAAGACACTTTACATTATAAAACTATAATGGCTCCTGCCGTTTACATCAACAAGTAATATGACATAAGATATGGAGCAATTGTGGGCACATGACATGCAGTAGCTGTGTCTTGAAAAATTCACAAAAAAGGAGTAAATTGATAAGTAAATAAAATAAAATTACAGTCTCTCTCAACTTAACCTTATTTTATCTCTTTTTTTTTATTTAAACACCTTGATTACATACATGATTGTGTTTGGGTTTCAGTCATGTAAAGAACACCACCCATCACCAGTGCAACATTCCCATCACCAATGTCCCAAGTCTCCCTCCTCCCCACCCGACCCCCGCCTGTACTCTAAACAGGCTCTCCATTTCCCTCATACATTATCATTATTAGGAAAGTTCAAAATGTAGTTATCTCTCTAACTAAACTCATCACTATTTGTGGTGAGCTTCCTGAGGTCAGCTGGAACTTCCAGCTCTTTTCTCTTTTGTGCCTGAAAATTATTATTGCAAGAATGTCTTTCATTTTTCTTAAAACCCATAGATGAGTGAGACCATTCTGCGTTTCTCTCTCTCTCTCTCTCTCTCTGACTTATTTCACTCAGCATAATAGATTCCGTGTACATCCATGTATAGGAAAATTTCATGACTTCATCTCTCCTGACAGCTGCATAATATTCCATTGTGTATATGTACCACAGTTTCTTTAGCCATTCGTCTGTTGAAGGGCATCTTGGTTGTTTCCAGAGTCTTGCTATGGTAAATAGTGCTGCAATGAATATAGGTGTAAGGAAGGGGTTTTTGTATTGTATTTTTGTGTTCCTCGGGTATATTCCTAGGAGAGGTATAGCTGGATCTTATGGGAGCTCGATTTCCAGTTTTTGGAGGAATCTCCATATCGCTTTCCATAAAGGTTGAACTAGATGGCATTCCCACCAGCAGTGGATAAGAGTTCCTTTCTCTCCACATCCCCGCCAACACTGTTTATTCTCATTCTTTGTGATGTGTGTCATTCTCTGTGGTGTGAGGAGACAGTCTTTAGCCAGCTTTAGCCCATCTAGAAATCTGCAATGGTCCAAATTAACAGAATTCATTACTTGTCATTGAATATGAGACTAAGAAATCTCTATTTGAAAACTATCAAGCTCTATGTGTCCATTGTTACTCATGGTTCTTACCTGTTGCATTTACTGTCTATTTATCTACACTCTTTGGGTGCAAGGTTATGCCTATCATTGAATTTAATTTTACAGAAATGCTACTAGTCTGTAATAAATATAAATAATAATTAGAAAAACCTCTTTTTAGATCGAAAAGCAAGAAATCTGAACTAATATGTGTTTATTAAGATACAATAAAACTAGATCAACAGAATTATATTATGATGCATATTATAACTAAATTTAGCATTCTTTTAAATTTTCCCTCATGCTATAAGTAAATAAAGCATTTTATGGGTTATTAATTTTCTAATTCAAAAGCCACTAATTTCATAAAATAACAAAAGACTCTGAACAAGATAATTATTAGATATATTTATAGTTTTCTTCTGCATAAATTTGAATTAATTCTATTTAGTTGTAAATATATTTAATTTTGAGAGACACTGCCATTAAGATATCCCATATGACACAAATCTGAATGGTTAGTCTTTAAAATAAAGTCACATATGCATGACAATAAGATCTGAGTTAATAAATGACACTCAAATTATTAGAGTTCAAATACAACATTAAACCAGTGTTATCAATGAAAATCACCACACATTTAAATGTTTATTAAATGAGTCATATCACTGGATGTGAAAACTTATGGTATGATAAATATGATAAATAAGCCATTGTGAAGCCTTGTAATTTCTTTAAAACTAAACTAAATTGTTTAGACTACGAAAGACTTAGGAAAGGCAATATAAATACGTGCTTTTAAATGGGTTCTTAAGTAGAGGGCAATATTTTAATAACAGAAAATTCATTTTCTAGGAAATATATACTTTGTTCTGTCCAAAGTTAACTTTTATTTTTTTCTAGTCAAGTCATGTTTTAATTTCATACAATCTGAGTATTATTAAAATATATGTTTTTTAATCTTTACCCATTTTCCAATTTCTCCAGTTTCTATATTGGATTCACATTCTCCTTACTTTGATGGTCTGTTTGAAATTGTTTCCTTAGTTCCTACTCTCAGCTGAATAACTCAGATATACTTTTCATTGACTATATGTATATTCTTTTTTATGATACTGAGCATCATTTTAAGAGCTGGGTAAAATCTTTTCTGTTAATTTTCTCATCTAGGTCGTATCAAGGTTAGTCTATTTGAAAGGCTTTCTTTTTCTTGAAAGTAAAATTACAGTTATATTCACCATTCTTTTTTGTTGCTTAAAATATAGTAATTGTTATTCTATGAAGACAATAATTTCTATTCTTATAATGATATTTTTTGCTATGCAATTTGTGGGTTAATCAATCCATTTTCTGGTGTGAACTCATATTTTAGTTCTGTTTGGTTATCCCAATTTTGGGTGCACATGATTATTTTTTGCTTACATAGTCAGAACCCTGACCAGAATAAAACAAATTTTAGATTCCTTATTTTTGACTATTTTTTTCTTCAAAATTGTCCCATAGACTTTATATTTCTAAGTTGTTTACCTGAGTTTTTCACCTTTATCTTCAAGCTGTAAAGTCTTCCAGGAGGCTTTTATCTAACATGGTATAGCTATCTTTCCTTATTTTCTTTATTTCTTTTCACTTTTCCTGAGGATATTTCCTGTGTGAAAAGATGTTTCTTGTATTCTTGCCAGATTGAACTTTTACCTGAGACAATAGCAGATTCAGTCAGGTTGGGTTTCAATACAATCATGGATGTTCTATATTAATCCACTAAGTAGGCATTTAATTTTCTCCCTAATTTTATTTTCCATCCAAGCAATAGTGGAGAAATTCTCACTTATTCATTTGTTAGAACTTATTATTTATTTATTGTTAACACATTATTTACAATAAAAGTAAGTTGGCATAAAATAAGAGTGCTTTCATGAACATTCTACTTTAGGACTCTTCTGTAGAAAATTCAAGGATGAGGATAGGGTCAGAGAAAAATATTTTCATGGATGATAATTATTCTCACTCAAACTTGCAGCCATAGTAATTTAAAATTTTAATTTTCCATTAACAATCAGTGCTGATTCTACTTTTAAATATCCTATTACTAGAAATGAAAGTGGAAGAGAATATTAAACTATATGCTGGGTATATCTTAATAGGAAATATGATACAATATTCAGACTCATTTATGTCTCACTCTAAAAATTTTTCAATGTCAGGCAGTAGGATTGTCATTTCTAAATAGTTTTATATTTTCTGTTCTAAAAATTTTTTGCATCATGATGGATAATATTTTTGCATACAAATTATCTTAGATTAAAATTATTAATTCTTTGCTAACTTGTTCTTACTATTGAAATAGTAACTGAATAACAGGGTTTTACCTACCTGACCTATAGAAAATTTCTTTGGTACTAATGATTTTTTCCTCTTTGAAGTTTTACTGGATTTGGAATATGTTCATCTTGCATAACTGTGGTCAGAGAAAGTCAAAGGAAGTAACTTGCATGCCATCTCTTCCTACGGCAAGAAGAAATTCACTGTTTAATTTAAGTCATCTGAACTATAATAATTGGGACTGCAGGGAATCAAGATAATTTGTTCAACCTTCCTACCTGTGAAATAAAAATGGCTGAATTGTGAAAGATAATTCAGAATAATAATGGTCTATTTTATGATGTTTAACATGAAACCTTAGAATGACAGGCCAGAAAAACATACCTGTTGGAAAGAAAGCCAAGTTTGTATACACATGTACTAGAAAATGTCACATATGCACATAAATATGCACAAACTGACACACATGCTATTCCATATAAACCAATTGAATTCTTTGCACTTGTGATACATTTTATAGTTCTTTGGATTTTAGTATTTTCTGATTT
The DNA here is from genome assembly GCF_024139225.1 of Suncus etruscus. Lineage (NCBI taxonomy): Eukaryota > Metazoa > Chordata > Mammalia > Eulipotyphla > Soricidae > Suncus > Suncus etruscus. Next base: position 25,215,760 of record NC_064863.1, read on the forward strand.
TCTGGAAATATATAAGGATTTCAAGTTCATAAATAGGATTATTTCTTAACACTATAGGAATTTAGGAACAATCACCATGATTATAGGAGTGGATATTTTAAAATAAATAACACCCACAGATTACTCAGACAGGGAAGAACATCAGTCAGAAATAAAATGCAACAATAAAGAGTAAGCCCAATGGGGGAATGCTAACAAAAGTGTAAAACTTAATAAAGCTTCATTAGTTCTGCCTTATGGGAGTTGGGAATCGATGAAACAGGATAAAGGAAACAGAACAAACTGCTAACCCAGTCATTCAGAGAGAGAATTCTATTTTATTGGGTTGGCTGCAGTGCATTTTAATTGACATGAATAATTCTAAAGGTATATAATAATTTAAAGAGATGAAGTCCCTAAATTCGAATGTGTATATATATATGTATATATATATATACATATATATGTGTATATATATATATGTTTGTATGGTTTTTTGTTTTTCTTTTGGGGGGCACACCCAGCGGTACCAAGGGGTTACTCCTGGCTCTGACCTCCTGGCTCAGGGGACCATAAGGGATGTCAGAAATCGAAGCCGAGTCCATACTGTTAGCCGCATGTAAGATAAACACCTTACCACTGTCCTACCACTCCGTCCCCTGTTTTTGTGTTTTTGTTTTCATATAGTTTGGAGGCCATACCTGTCAAAGTTCAGGGCTTACTATTGGTTGTGTGTTCAGAGATTACTACTGGTGGTAACCAGGAAGCCAGACTCAGTGTTTTGAATGGAACCAATGCAAGAGTGCTAACTTCTTAGCTATATTTCTCTGGCCTCTCTAAAGGACTGTTTATAATGTAGTTCATTTCCATGCATACATTTGGTACGCGGGAAAAATACTGTATCTAGACACTGCTGAGTATTAGTAGATCCATGAATCATTAAAGAAAAATTTTCGGGCCCGGAGAGATAGCACAGCGGCCTTTGCCTTGCAAGCAGCCGATCCAGGACCAAAGGTGATTGGTTCAAATCCCGGAGTCCCATATGGTCCCCCGTGCCTGCCAAGAGCTATTTCTGAGCAAACAGCCAGGAGTAACCCCTGAGCACTGCCGAGTGTGACCCAAAAACAAAAAAAAAAAAAAAGAAAGAAAGAAGAAAGAAAAGAAAAGAAAAGAAAGAAGAAAGAAAGAAAAGAAAGAAAAGAAAGAAGAAAAAGAAGAAAGAAAGAAAGAAAGAAAGAAAGAAAAGAAAGAAAGAAAGAAGAGAAAAGAAAGAAAGAAAAGAAAGAAAAAGAAAGAAAAGAAAGAAAAGAAAGAAAGAAAGAAAGAAAGAAAGAAAGAAGAAGAAGAAGAAGGAAGGAAGGAAGGAAAGGAAGGAAGGAAGGAAGGAAGGAAGGAAGGAAGGAAGGAAGGAAGGAAGGAAGGAAGGAAGGAAGAAGAAGAAGAAGAAAAGGAAGAAAGAAGAAAGAAAGAAGAAAGAAAGAAAGAAAGAAAGAAAGAAAGAAAGAAAAAAGAAAGAAAGAAAGAAAGAAAGAAGAAAGAAAGAAAGAAAAAAGAAAGAAAGAAAGAAAGAAAGAAAGAAAGAAAAATTTTCATTTGTTTTAAATGCTTGAACAGGATAATATACAGTATGGTATTCTTTATATGTTTATGGCAGAGGACAATGAACAGAGAAGAAAATATAAAATTATCTTTGTTGTATCTATTAAGAATGGGAAAGTTCCAGTAGTAGACAGTTAAACGAAGCAGTTTCTTGAGGTTTAATATCTCTTTTGGCTTCATTGAGCTCATTATAAAATAATATTTACCAAGAGTTATGCCAAAAAAGTCATTATAGCATTTTATATGGTAATTAACATACTATTTGTACATAATGGCACATGTCTCCCAAAAATATTTTTATTGAAACAAACAGCATACAATTGCAAATATAGGTGTAATTCATTTTTGATGGTAGAAAATATCATATTTTGAAAAAGTAAACTTTTAAAGCTATGATATTGTTAAAAGTAGAATTGCTAATTTTTCTGATATATTGTACACCTTGGCTTATTTGACCAGCATGGGTTTGATGACAAATTAATATTGTACTTACAAAATTATTTTCCTTATAATTTTATTTATTTTCTTTCTTTTTTGCTTCAAAAAGTTCCCAACAGGAAACTAATTCTGCTTGTTCTTTTAAAAATACTGTATTGCTTGAGTTTGACAAACTGTGTAATGAAGGGTTTAGTCCCTTGTAATGAATGTCACGATCCTAACAATAAGATCCAACAAACAATTTGAAGTGATGCAGTGAACATTGACTCTGTTGTAGAGCACACACAGAGTCTGACTGGTCTAAATAATTACTGGAGTTTGGTGGAGATATACTTTGCACAGCCCACTATGATGGCACCTGCTGAGACGTGCATTATTTGGAAAAATAATAGGTTCTTCCAAAGGAATGAATGCTTTATAGTACAGTAATTGAATGCAAGCATCAATACACTTTCTTTCTTTGTGTTCTTGAGAATCTTTTTATTTTGGGGCTTTGTTTTGGCAGCCATGTTATATATTATGGAGTGCCCGTTAGTCTCAGGATTGTTATTTGCTGAGTTCCTTCAAAAAGACATTTTAGTAGCTATTCTGAAAGATGCAAAGGATAAAATATATGTAGTCTCTAACATACTATTATGTATTTATTACTTATTTTATATTATTCTGTGTAATTATCTATAGGTTGTATAATATGGTTTAAGGGTTACATATGCAAACACAAATCAAAGGCATGTTTATTCGATACTTTAATGTTTTCAGAGTCGGTGGTGGTTTTAAAAAATATATGTACATTATCTAACTCTGGCTTTTTCTTTGCTGACCTTCCCATCTAAATTGAATGTGGTTTCATTCTACACACGGAAGTAGAATAAATAAAGAGCAATGATACCACACTTAGTTTGCTTGAAAGAAACTATTTTTTCCTCTATTGTATTGAAGGACTAAGGAGGCCATAGCGAAATCATTTCCATTGCTTCTTTTATTTCAAGTAAGAGGTTTGAGAGATGGAAACTTCATGACAGGACCCAAGGCACAGTCCCTGCTGGGTTATTATTGGCCATCTGAATGAATTAGACCACTGGAACTTGCCAGAAATAGCTTTATACTTGGTTTTCAAGAAAAAGGTGTCTTTCTGTGGTTCCCAAAGTGTGACTCATTTTTAATTACACTGCCTGATGTGAAACAAGAGGACACAAAGCTGGCATGATTTACTATTCAGATGGTGAGGACTAGGTCAGGTCTAGGTCTTTTAGAAAGTTTTAGGATAAAATCTCAAAATGCAATGGATCTCTGGGCATTGAGTCTATACAGAGAGAGGCCATTTGGGTCCATCAAAGAAGTGCCAAGGGATGCAGGGCAATTCTAATACATTGAATTTATTTTCATGTCAAACACTTCACTATATTTTTTATTAGTTCTTGTCCTTTCTGAAGTCCAAACTTCAAGGCTATGTAGCATTCTTCTTTATTGTTCCTACTTTCTCAAGGGAAATGCACTTAGTTGCCTATTAGAAAATGGCTAGTGGCAAGAGACATTTTTCCCTTATTTATTGGGTATAACAAATCTCCTCAGAATATTTTCATGATTTATACAAAAGCAATAGACTAAAAGTTATCAGGTGGTAATCTCCTTTAATGTCAGGCATGATTAGCATATCAGTATAGCTGGTCATCAATGTAATCACAGTTCAGGGCATGTCTGTGGTTTCATTAGTTAGCATATATTTATTCCCACACTTTCTAAGAAAAGGGAAACCCCTGCTAAATGCAAACAAAAACACTTTATCTTTACAGCTACTTAGAATAATTACTCATCAGCAAGTAAATTGTTTTTTAACCTCACAAAAATTTCTAAGTAAGTAAATAGAGAGATTAAACAGGGCATTGATTTTTCTTGGAAATTACTTCTTTCTTGTTTGTTTGTTTGGGTCACATACTGCAGTGATCAGAGTTTACTACTGGCTCTGTATTCAGGGATTACTTCTGGTGTGTGTGCCAAAGTGTGACTGAAGTTTAGAAACTCTGCAGACAGCAAATGACCTATATGCTCTACTTTCACTGGCACCTCAGAGAGCATTATATTTAAGAGTTTGCAGCAATAAAAGTGGAAATAAATTGTATTTAGGTGTCCTTGAATAAAACTTTAAGTTTAAATATATTTCAAAAATTAATTATAAACATTTCAAAATTAAGTTGTACAAATTATAAAAATTATATAGACTCAAATTTATATAAACAAGTGACATCATTCCTTATATATTTAAATATATATGATATTATACATTAAAATCAATACTAATATTTAAGGGGTAAGATCGATAGCATAGTAGGTCGAGTGCTTGCCTTGCATGAGTACAACCTGATCTATCCTCAGCATCCCAAATGATGACCTGACCCCACTAAAGTAATTTTTTTGTTGCTTTTTGGGCCACACCCTGTGATGTTCAGGGGCTACTCTTGGCTATGCTCTTAGAAATCGCTCCCGGCTCAAGGATGAGATGCCAAGGGATCAAATCAAGGTCTGTTCTAGGTCAGGCACATGCAAGACAAATGCCCCACCGCTGTGCCACCACTCGGGGCCAACCACAGAGATTTTTGATGGAAGACCCAGGAATAATCTCTGAGAACAACCGAGCTCACTTAGAAAGCTATAGTACAATCTAAATGTCAGCAATGACTCAATTTTATCCTGAATTTGAAAAGAAAGATTTTAAAGTAATTCTCTTGCTGGTATGCACTTTAATATTTATTTTTTACACAGTAAAAATGTCCATATTTTATACTAAGTAATTCAAAGTAAAAGAAACATTTTTGGTTTGCATATATTTTAAAAATGTATTTTATATAAATACAAGACTGTATATATAAGAAGTTCTACCAGCAACCTATAAGAAAATTAATAAATACCCCTTTGGGCATTCCTCTTTATAGTTGGAAAAACATGCTTCTTATTATTCAGTGACTTTAGTTCTAGAAAATAAAGTGAGGTTTTATGAGAATGTTAGTTCTTCTGTTGAGTGATGCACAAAACATACGTTGAAACAATGGCTTATATTTAGAAACTAAAGTAGGCTGTTTGTTCAATAGGTTTATCAAAAGAAACCAATAGTGAATTGACAAACATAGCGCTTACCTCTAAAGGCTACATATATATGTATATATATACACACATGTATAACTATCTATGTAACTTAGCCAGACATACAATATTAACTTAAATACTTGTTAAATATTATATAATATAATAGTAAATTATATATGACTACATACATTATATACATACATATATATATATATATATATAAATATAACATACTTTAACAGTTCCATTGAATGTATTCTTTGACCAAGTGAGCTCTTATAGCAAACTACATTGACTGAGTGACTTATAAAGAACAGAAATTCATTTCTTCCAGTTTGGGGGTTGGGGGACTGGTGGTTATAGAACAAGAATGACAGTGTTCTGCTAAAAAACTGTTCTCAGACATCTTATATCTTTCATAGAAGATTTAGGGGAGTCAGTGGGCTCTCTTATAATATGGTTCCACTTATAGGACCTAGTTACTTTCTAAAGTGATTATCCTAAAGATGATTCTTCCTGAAGCATGCATGTGAGTAAGTCTTGATTACGCCAATTACCTGGGCCTGGAATTCGCCAGCTGAATGGGGATGAAGCCACGTGGCTGGGGCCTAAGCACAAAGGCCTCCATCCATCGCCATCCAGCCCCATCGTTAATTAATTAATTCAACATATATATATATAAATATAACATACTTTAACAGTTCCATTGAATGTATTCTTTGACCAAGTGAGCTCTTATAGCAAACTACATTGACTGAGTGACTTATAAAGAACAGAAATTCATTTCTTCCAGTTTGGGGGTTGGGGGACTGGTGGTTATAGAACAAGAATGACAGTGTTCTGCTAAAAAACTGTTCTCAGACATCTTATATCTTTCATAGAAGATTTAGGGGAGTCAGTGGGCTCTCTTATAATATGGTTCCACTTATAGGACCTAGTTACTTTCTAAAGTGATTATCCTTAAAAGACTAGTAATAGATGGCAGGCCATAGAAAATTGGATTAAAGAAATTATTTAGGCACCAGATTAAAGTGTGCATGCTGGAAATCTATTCATATGAAAAATAAAAACATGAAAAGGATTGGCTCCACCATGGTAGAGGAAACTCCTGAAATAATAAAAGGCCATGAAATAAAAACATATAAAATTTCCAAATTTTTGAAGCTCTTCCCTTTGACAACAACTTAACAATTATCAACATAGAAAATGCTAAAGAATGAGATGATTAAAAAAAAATGAGATGATTTTGGAAACACATAAAACTAATTCTGCAGAGACCAGAAGGGCAAAGTTCCTAAAGTGGAGGGTTACTTATGTCCAAGATACTCAATTTTTAATACATTTTCTGCCCTTTACCCTTGTATGTAGCCCATATTGTAACTGAACATGGTTATATATCTTTCTCATATTTTCTGAATCAATATATATTATTAACTATTGATCCACTTTTTGAAATTCTCTTTTCCCCTTTTGGGGTGCATACAAGAGTGTTCAAGGTTTACTCTTTTTAATTTTGAAAACTATCTTTATTGTATCACAGTAAATTACAAAGGCAAAATTAATCTATGACTAAGTTTTAGATATACTAATTACCAACAGCAATGGTTTCATTAGTATCAACTTTCTTTTTTTTTTTTTTACCAATATCTGGAATTTTACTACAGACTTCCACACTGCCTCTATAGAATGTACTTTTTCCTTTTATCCACTTTCCCTCCATGTTAATCACTGCAGTATAAAATATTAGTTTTACTAAAATATCATGCATGTCACTTAACCTCCCCTAAGCACTTATTTTGGTTTCCTCTTTCACTCTCTATAGTGTTCAATTCCTCAGTGATAGTAACCCCACCCACCAATGGCAAACTTCCTACTAATTTCTCTTATTCTTTTGTTCTATAACCCTTGGGCTTTAGTTTTTCCCTACTCTGTATATTTATACCACACATGTAAGTGGGGTTATACTGTGTCTGTTCTCCTTTTGACTCATTTAACTCAGCATGATAATGATCAGATTCATGCAGTAGCAAATTACTGACTTTGCATTTTTTCATGGCTGAGTAGTATTCAGTTGTGCATATGTCTTATTACATCTTTATAAACTCCTCTGTTTTGGGTATTTATGTTGCTTGCAGATTTAATCTATTGTTAATAGTTCTCAAATGATAGTTTTTAAATTCTATACTTTGTGTCAGGGTTCCAACTGAGATCAGCAATATGCAAGCCTGAGCTCCTTTCCTATCTCTCTATCCTTATATTTTCCCAAAATTATTTTCTGCAAAGGTAGAAAAATGAACCTGGGAAACTAGACAGAGTTAAGGATTCCTTCTAAGCTCACATCAAAATTGATTCCTTTTTCCACTTAAGATCATGACACCAATAGTACTACAAAGACCAAGTGGATATCAAGTGCATCATGCTGGCAGTCCCCCTCCCCCCCCAATTAGGTTCAAAGCAAATGTACCTGTTATTTAATTCATGTATTTATTTTTGGTTTGGGGGCCACCCCACTGAGCTCAGGGGTTACTTCTGGCTAAAAGCTCAGAAACTGCTCCTGGCTTGGGGGACCATATGGGACTCTGAGGGATCAAACTGTGGTTCATCCTAAATTAACACATGCAAGGCAAACACCCTACCAGTTGTGCCATTACTCTGGCACCCTTAATGGTAGTTTTATCGGTTTTAAACTTCACTTTCCGGGGTGGCTTGAGGTTGAAACAGCAGAACTCTTTTTTTCTTGAGAATCCTACCTCCCTTGCTCATCTGGGTCATCTGCACCAACATATGAGACAGTAAGATTCAGATGACTTTCAATATATAAGATCCATCCAGGAAATCTACTTCTTATGAACACTCACTTCTCTTACCTGCTAACTAGTGCATCTCTAGTAGTTTGGTTAGTTTTTGTTTATTTGTTTGTTTGTTTTTTGTTTATTTTCTGTCCTCTCATGATAGAATGTCCTCCCCTGTTTACTCCTGATTCTATTCTCAAATATCTCTCCTGAACCTGATGCAGTGCCAGGATATAACCCAAATTCATGTAAAAGACAAAGCACCTTACCCTATCATTCCAGTCCTCTGGGACTTTTGTAAACTACTTTACTACTACTAACCACATCCGATTCTAAAGATTGTCTTCAGAGATACATTGAACACTTCTCTAGAATGATTGTTCTGGCTCTCTCTTTCTTTTCTTCTCTCCCATGCTGCTACTGACATATTGTTAACATTTTATTAAAATGTGAGAAATTTCTCAAAAATTGACAATATGTCTCAATTTCTTCATCAATTTTAAAATACAACTGAATATGGCATTTATAATTAATTTGACAACTTAAGAAATAAATAATCTGACATATTTAGAGCTTTATAAGAGAGGGAACCAATGATTTATTTATGCAAGGTTTATCACCCAAAGAAACTTAGCTAAAATTTAAATGCAAAATAATCTAAGTATAGGGTTTTCTTTTGTGTTCTGTCTCTATTTTTGTGTGAATACACAACACAGAGAAACCCAAACTTTGTGAAGTATATGAACAGTCCCTATTTTCTACTGTTCCTATGCTAAGAGAAGTACATTATTAGTGCCTCATTTTACTCCAAAATAATTTCCTTTATTGATAAATAATTAATGCTTATTTTATGTTTGCCATGATAATGGTGTCCAAAAGAAGTGCTCAGTATTGTGGCTTCCTAAGTCAATCTGTCTGAGAAACTCAATCCTAAGATTTTAGGATATAATGATGCTAAGTTCCAGTTATTTCAAGGAATATTTGGACCTTTCCACTGGTGCTGGGAACATCCAAAAATACTGAGGTATTGAGGATATCTTGCCTTCAAGTTCAAACTTGGGACTTTTTATACAACAGTGGTAACTGAACTTTCTCTCTGGACCTATTGCAAATATAATGCCAAATACTAAAAATACCTATTCAAATATACATTTGGAAATATATTTTATATTTAGTGACTTATTGAGTAATTTAATTACTGTAAATCAGATATTCCTATGGATTAATTCATTATCTTCTGTGAATGTTTTTCTGAGCCACTATCTACCTCAAACTCACTCTAACATATAAAAAATGGCACCAGTTAAAATATACCAATAGTTGGGACTGGAGATATAACATGGAGGTAGGGCATTTGCCTTGCATGCAGAAGGTTAGTGGTTCAAATCCCAACGTCCCATATGGTCTCCCAAGCCTGCCAGGAATGATTAGAGCCATGAGTAACCCCTGAACACTGCCGGGAGTGACCCAAAATATGAAACATACAAACAAACAAAAATATACCAATAGTAATAACATTGAGTTATTCAAGTTATCTTGATATTGTTCTTTTTTTTTTTTGTACTTTTTTTTACACTGTGAATAACTCTAAGTTCCTTTATGAAGTGGAAACTTATTCATGAATCTACATTCTAGAAAAATTTAGAATTCAACCTCCTGGAGACCTGGTTCTTTCTTTCTTCAAAGGATTATGGCTCTGATAACTGGATTAAATCTAGGCACTAAATTGGAGATCTTGACACTTTCTAAACATTCTCATATGCTGTTCTTTATGTATGTCAGTTTAATAAAGTGGATCAATGATCCATTGATCTTGCATCTAAGTACTTTATATTCTATTAGTCATCTCCTGTCTCACTACAGATTATGACCCATTAACTGCAAATGCAATATTTCTGATACTACAAAAATTATGTAATTGTGATTAATTTCTACCATCTGACATTTATCGTTTTGGAATCCTATCATTTCATTGTATTAGCATGCCATAGCTTCAGTCCTAGTCAACTGAGGAGAGTGACTATAGTGAATGCTGATATATATATCTTTTTCTATCTTTATCTGGTTCCTCCCAAGAAAAAAAGGCGCACATCTAATGATTATATCTATCTTGCTAGTAAAAGTTTGATTCTTATAAGTGATTTCTTTTTTATATCCTTTTATACGATTTTTTGATTCCTTGAACACTCATCTTTTCTTCTCTTTTTCCAAAACCAAAAAAATAAAGTCATAGCATTAGTAATTTCTGATAAAAATTTTAGTTTGACCTTTAATTACTGTATTAATGTGAGTGTTTATATATTGTTTAAATTTTTTCATCCCAAAAGATGATATATGTTTTATAATCTATTCTTAATATAACACACTTAGAAAAATATATATATTCTTTTTAGATTTTGGGCTACACACGTTGATGCTCAGGGGTTAATCTTGATTCTGTGCTCAGAAATGGCTCCTAGTTTAGGAGACTATATGGGATGCTGGGGATTGAACTCAGGCCTGTTCTGTGTCAGCGTGTCCAAGGCAAACACATTTGCACTGTGCTATGACTCCGGACCCAGAAGATAAAACATTTTTTTTTTTTTTGGTTTTTGGGCCACACCCTTTTGACGCTCAGGGGTTACTCCTGGCTATGTGCTCAGAAATCGCCCCTGGCTTGGGGGGACCATATGGGACGCCGGGGGATCGAACCACGGTCCTTCCTTGGCTAGCGCTTGCAAGGCAGACACCTTACCTCCAGCGCCACCTACCCGGCCCCAGATAAAACATTTTTAAAGTTACCTATATCTTACATATTCTAACATTCAGATAAAGTTCAACTTTTTGTTGTTTATAAATTGATTCTAATTTCTTTATAGTATTTATGATAGAAATATAGTTTCTAGTATAGATCTGAATTTCATAACATCTTTAAAGAAAGGTAATGTACTTATCTTTAAAAATATATTAAGTTTCAATGGAATGCAATATTCATAGATTTAAATGAATCTACCATTTTATTCCAATTTCTAGTCTTAACAACACATGTTTCCCCCCAAACGATCAGAATACATATAACATATTATGGTGGTATTTGATTTAAAATCTAATGGAAGAAAATTATTTTCTACATTGACAGAATATAGAAGGACCACACAAATTATCAATACTTACAAATTAACAACCAAATAAATTAATCATGAGAAATATTATAGTCCTAAAATATGCTTGTTCCTTGCAAATTTTCTAAAAATTTTGTTAAATTAATTCTGAAAAAATTATGTGAACTAACAATTTGTAAATCAAATTAAAGGCTTAGATGAGAAGTTTTGGGAAAATGTAACAAATTTATATATTGTGCATTTATGCCTTCATATTTTACAATAATGAAATGTGACAGTGTACTATAGAAAAATGAAAATAATACTAATAGAATAAAATTAACTTATTTAGTTATTCAATACTTTGATTTTGCATGTCTATGCTCAATTTACAAATAATTTATTGAAAATTATTTGTTTTTTTGCTTATTTATTATTTAAAATTCTGCTTAGTCCAATAAATTTAATTAAATGTCTATACAAAACATTAAAATTTGTATATATGTATATATATATATATATTTACTAAACAACATAATAATGAAAAGTATTGAGGGGAAACTGAAAGCAACAACAAAGTAAATCTTCTTATCAGAAATCTGTGGTGGGATTTCCAAATAAGGCACATAAACGTGGGTGCAATCCCAACTCACTGCCGGCATTAGGAACAACCCCTACCCAAAGATTCCATGGAATGCACATCAACAGAGTTGAACTGAACCCATCACAAAGGACAGAGCCTGATCTCCACCACACCGTGGGTGCAATCTTGACCCAGTATCAGAGACTGGACTCACCCTATCCATTCCACTCTTAGGCTGCATACATCTCTGAGTCAGAGAATCCCAGGAAAATACATAGAAAATACCAGAATGCAAGTGTGACAATGGGTAAACATTAAAGGCTTCCACCATACATAGAGAATGAAGATGTAAGCTCCGATGATCAGAAAAGTGCCAACCACCTATTTAGCATCTCAGGTAAGGTTTTTTAGAGAAGAAATTTGGAGGATCCTCATAGAACTCAAAGAAATCATGGAACAAACATAATGAACAACAGATAAGAATCAAGAGGATATTAAAGTAGAAATGAGAAAAGTCCAAACTGAAATAATAGGACAGAAAAATTTGGTAGGCAAAATGAGAACCTCAATGGAAAGCCTTTCTAACAAAGTTACAGTAGCTGAGGACAGAATCAATGAGAGGAAGATGAGATGCTTAGCAACTCCATACAATAGAAGGGATTAGAAAAAAGCTTTTAAACAAAGATCAGACAATGGAAAAATTCTCAAAGTATGTGATCAGAAAAATAGAAGTCTGTGATAAACTCAACTGGAATCAATGGAATCAATGGAGTCCAGGATACCCAGGAAAAAAATCCCCATGAATAATCAATAGTCAAGAACATTATTGCAGAAAAACTCCCTGCAGAGTTTTTTTTACAGAGAGCTAATGAGTACATGCAACCAAATCCTGCATACCTGCAGAGTTCCAGTTAAAAGAGATTTGTAGAAAAGCACCCCAAAAAAATCCTAATCACAATGATGAACCCAAAAAATAGGGATAAAATACTAAAAAAGGAAAGAACAAAAAGGAAAATTACATTCAAAGGAGCATCCTTAATATTTACAAGACACCTGTCACAAGAAATCCTCAAGGCTCAAAGGCAGTAATGAGATATAGTGACAAAACTCAATAAAATAAATGCTTTAACTAGAATTCTTCAACCAGCCTTACTCAAAAATAAGTTTGAAGGAAGCATACATAGCTTAATGGATTATCAAGATTTCAGAAACTTTGCAGACTCAGAACCATTCATAAAAGACAAACTATACGGTCTACTTATAAATACACTAACAACTATAATGAGAATGTTAGTATGTGAGAGAAATAGAATATCTGTCTCAAAGACAGGGAAGAGAGAGAGATGAAGGGTATTGATAACAGGAAAGTTTACATTGCTGAAGTGGGGTGTACTTTTTATGACTAAAATTGAACTATAAACTTTTTTAACAATAGTGCTTAAATAAATATATTATTAGAAAAATTAAAAATAGCATTTTAGAGAACTGTGATGAGTTTAAGTGGAACAAGGTAACAATATAAGAGTTATCAAAGACACTGAGGAATGCAGATTTTTTGTTTGTTTTTGGGTCACACCCAGCCACTTTCAGGAGTCACTCCTGGCTCCACACTCAGAAATCGCTCCTGGCTGGCTCAGGGGACCATATGGGATGCCGGGATTCGAACCACCGTCCTTATGCGTGAAAGGCAAATGCCCTACCTCCATGCTGTCTCTCTGGTTCTAGAAATGCCAATTGGTGAAGAAACAATAATTGAAGAAATCATAAATAAGATTTCTCCAAATACAGCCAAATAAAAGAGACTTGAAGTGTCCTTGTAATAAAGAGACTCAAGTAGAATTATTCCAAGATATATTCTTCTCAAAATGATAATATCTAAAGATAGAGGCATAATATTGAAAGCAGCAAGGCCAAATAAGGAAATCCCATAAGATTCACAACAGATCTATCATATGAGACACTATGAGCCAGAGGGAATGGAGTAATTCAGTTCAAAAAAATCAATTAAATAAAGGCCTCTCCAAGAATAGACTATAAATTTAGATTAAAGTTATCTTTGAAGGAATTTCAAGCAGTAGCTTAGGCAATTGATAGCATTGAAACAAGTCAAAATATATTTTAAAAGTGCTTCTTTAAAAGGCAAGTTAAGCTTCTCAGTACTTGGCTTTGAATATGATATTCACTCATAGCACTTATGATTTCTTTCTACTAGATAAATGAATGTTTCTTTACTATTAGTTTGCTAAAGGATTTTATGCATTCAAAGTTATGAATTGATGTTTAATTTTGAATAGTTTATATAAAATCAGGTTATTTATTTTATCCATGGATTTTTTTTTTCGTTTTTGGGCCACACCCTGTGACGCTCAGGGGTTACTCCTGGCTATGCGCTCAGAAGTTGCTCCTGGCTTCTTGGGGGACCATATGGGACGCTGGGGGATCGAACCGCGGTCCGTCCAAGGCTAGCGCAGGCAAGGCAGGCACCTTACCTCCAGCGCCACCGCCCGGCCCCATCCATGGATTTTTGATCATAATATTTTTCTTATTGATGCAGACCCTTAAGATCTATATAAAATTATGGGGCCAGAGTGGTGGCACAAGCTGTAGGGTGTTTGCCTTGTATGCTCTAACCAAGGATGGACTGCAGTTTGATCCCAGGCACCACAAATGATCCCCCAAGCCAGGAGTGATTTCTGAGTGCATAGTCAGGATTAACGCCTAGCATCACTGGGTGTGGCCCCAAAACAAAAAAAAATTAAAAAGAACTTATAAGAAATCATATTTTATAACATAAAACCATATTTCCATTCTTAGGACATAATATAGTTTTATATTTTTATAGCCCTATCAAGATTTCTACTTACTTTTTTTCTTATTACTTTTCAAACTACTAAATTTTACAGTTGAAGTATTTCTCTACTTCATGTAAATTATAAAAATAATTAGCACAGAATTATTCATATTATTTTCTCAATTTATGTACCTGTCAAAATTATAGCTTTTGAAAAAAAAATATTCCTTTGTCAACTTGTCACTTTTTTATAATTTTGTAGAATAAAATATTAGATATGTTCATCTCTATGTGTGTGTCACAATTCAACAACAATAACACAACATATATATATATATATTCCTTATGTGAGAGTAAAATTAAAATATGAGGGAAAAACAAAAAATCATAGTCATCAGAAATAAAAATTGTATGTATAGAGCTCAGCAAACTTGAATTTAGTTCTATGCTAATTTTGATCTCACATAGAAATGCCATTCTCCTTTCTCCTTTATTTTCCAGTAAATGTTTTGACCTTCTAAAACAGTTAAGGATCTGAACAAATGTGGCATGTGGGTTGTTTGTAGCATTATTTAGGAAAATATAATCAAATATAATCAAATAATTGCCTCTCTGTATATCCAGTTGCATTTGCTACTTGACAACAAGAAACAATAAAATTTTACAATTATTTTTCTACATTTTGGGTTTACCAGTCAGTGCTTAGTGCTTACTCTCCTGGTATTATATTCAGGGATCACTCATCAAGTGTTCAGAAGAAAATAAATGGTGTCAAAGATTGAACTTCAATTAACAACATGCAAGGCTGTGTCTTAACCATTATACTATTTCTTTTGCTTTTTTTCACAAATTTGGTGCAAAATCTACAGATGAAAATATGATTATATTCTTTTGTAATAAATATTATCTTGTTTCTTAGGAAAAAATTCCTGACTCTGTGCCTTACCTGATGGTACTCTAGGACAAAATATGAAGTCGGTATCAAATCATTGTCACAATATAATCTTGCACACAAGCATGTGTCTTAAATTATATACTATATCTGAGACCCTACCATAACCATTTTCTCTGTTAATATATAATGCTATGTCCTCCGTATATTTGAAAATGTGTTACAAATAATTTAAGGTAATTTATTGATTACATATTTTAATCCTTTCTCCAGTAAAAAGCTTAGACATTTTTTTGCCATCTTTTATTTCTCCACAACTATTGTTACTACTAATCAGGAATATTTGCCTATATAAAGTCAGAAATGAACAAATGTATCCATATTGTTTGTACTAATTAACATCTGAATTTTCAAAAATATAAGAAAAGAAGAAAGTGCTTTCTCATTTGCAATTTGTAATATTAAATATATTGAGGTTTTCTCTTATTCCTTTTTCTTTGCAGCTTCCATTAGTATGGTGCTTCTGGCCAAAAGACAGAAGCGCCAAAACAAAGCTTAAATGCATTCCGAGTTGGCAAGCTCTTAAGTGACCATGATATGTTAAACAAAAAGAAAAAAAATGAGAAAAAAAGGATAATAGAAAAAAGAGAAAAAAATCAGTTATTTTTATTTTATTTTAGCATTCCACTTGTCAGAACTCATTTCTTTTCAGAATCTTCCAACTAAAAAATACACTGGCTAGTGCTAGAAAAACAATGTTTGGTAGCATATTTCCAAATTATGGTTCTCCTCGATGAACAATACCTGCATCCTTTTAAGGAAGTCATCTTCCTAAAATCTGCATATGAGAAAATGTCTAAGTGCTTGCAGACGTTATTGATATTGCCTTTCAATATATTTTAAAGGTCAGCCTCAATACTGAAAGCCTTTTTTATATTTACCATGAGATCCTTAAAGCATAATGGTATTAAATTATAAATCTCATGAGAACCATGGTTGAGTGTATCATGTTTATGACTGCTTTCTAGTACCTGGCTTTGTGCCTGTTACAGAAATATTCAATAAATATTTACTGAGTGAATAAAGGAATACATGAATGAATGAAGACAGTAAAACTTTTGACTTAAATATTAAACTATTATTATTGTTGTTATTTTAATTATTTGTTGTAGCCTAAAGTAATTAGTTCCCTACTGAAATTAATGAGAAGTGTAATGTAGTAAGAAGTAACCATGTATACTTAATGTTTATGTGCAGTTTTCCTACATTTTATGAAGGATAAAACAAAATGGGCAAACATTATATTTAATGAAACAAGAGTAGGTTTCAATTCTGCTTATTATGTATGGAAAAGGAGGAAAGTTCTATAAATGACCATTTAAGAATAGATATTGTGAGGGGCTGGAGGGATAGCATAGCGGCAGGGCATTTACCTTGCACAAGGCTGACCCATGATGACAGCGGTTTGATCCCCCTGCATCCCATATGGTCCCCCAAGCCAGGAGCAATTTCTGAGCACATAGCCAAGAGTAACCCCTGAGCATCACCGATTATGGCCCCAAAATCAAAATAAAATAAATTAAAAAATAAAAAAACAAAATTAAATTAAATTAAAAAAGAATAGATATTATGAGTAAATGTGTGTTGTAATTTTCTGTAAGATAGTAACAAACAAACAAATATCTTTGTAGAGTTATGTTGCTTACATATATATACAGTTTGAGAGAGACAAATATGGAAGTATTTTGAGTTCATAAGGAAATAAAAAACCAACAAAGATTTATAGTCTGTTCTTGAAACCAATCTAATAAGACAGCAATATCACTTATTTGCTGACATCTAAAATAGTTATTAGTAGTTACCTCATATTAGTTATCTAAATAGTTACCTCAATTTTTATATCTCTTCCAAGAAAACAAAAAGATCATTTTGTAAATTAGAATTCTCATTACATTTTTAATATGATATTATTTCATATGAGAGAATTCTTTCCACTTATCTAGTCACCTAATTGTAGGTGTATAAAGCGTGTGATTTTTGACATGTAAATTTAAACTTCATTTATTATATTAAAAGTGTAATATTTATTATTTTTAAATTTCACTATATATTGTCTCTGATCAATATGTCTAATGATCACTCTTCTGTAAAATTTTTCATTATAAGCAATAGGGGCCGGGAAGGTGGCGCTGGAGGTAAGGTGTCTGCCTTGCAAGCGCTAGCGTAGGACGGACCACGGTTCGATCCCCCGGCGTCCCATATGGTCCCCCCCAAGCTTGGGGCGATTTCTGAGCGCATAGCCAGGAGTAACCCCTGAGCGTCAAACGGGTGTGGCCCAAAAACCAAAAAAAAAAAATTTTTTTTTCATTATAAGCAATAAATTCAAGCTATTGAAATAAATACCACTCTAAATTTTTTATTTGCTTAAAAGATATATACCTTAGTTAAACATGTAAAGAGGTCTACATGTGTTCTATCCCAATATGGCAACAATACCATCATACCTCAAACAGAACACATGA
The DNA here is from genome assembly GCF_024139225.1 of Suncus etruscus. Classification (NCBI taxonomy): domain Eukaryota; kingdom Metazoa; phylum Chordata; class Mammalia; order Eulipotyphla; family Soricidae; genus Suncus; species Suncus etruscus. The sequence goes on from NC_064863.1 coordinate 25,233,517, forward strand.
GTAAAGATAAGTATTTACTTATTGATTAAAGAATAAGTATATAAAGTTCACCCATAATACAGATGAAAATTGCAGCACCCTCTAACAGGGGTCCTCAAACTTTTTAAACAGGGGGCCAGTTCACTGTCCCTCAGACCATTGGAGGGTTTGACTATAGTAAAAACAAAACTTATGAATGAATTCTTATGCACACTGCATATATCTTATTTTGCAATGAAGAAACAAAACAGATACAAAAACAATATGTGGCCAGCGGGCCATAGTTTGAGGACCACTGCTAGAACATGTCACCAGAATGTGTGTGCATTTATTCAAAAATTTGCCATTGAATCAATTTTAATTAAATGGGAAACAAAATAACAAATAGGAAACAAAGTATTCTCCATGTGCAATTGGGATAGTGCCATTTTTGTAGTTTAGGCAGCACAATTTGCTATATTAATAATGGTAGTTTTTCATGCAAAATAAACATTCTAACACCTTGCCCCAAATGGTATTCAGAATGAAACTTTCCTTCACCATTTCCCAATGTCCCCACAGTCCTCCTATGCCCTCTTCCCCTCTACAATGATATGATTCTAATTAAAGGGCAGATATCAAGTTCTGTTGCCTTTGATTACTTGTTATTTTTTAACTGTTTCATTATATCTTATATATTATGGAAACCATTTTAATCCTGTCCCTCTCCTTCTGTCTAACTTCAGTCATCATAAAAATCTCCAAATCCCTTCACAAAGCCACAAATTACATAAATTTATTTTACTTTTATTTTTTAGCTGTGTAGTATTCCTTTGTGTATATGTATTAAAGGTTCTTTCTCTAATCATATGTTCAATGTACTTGTTTTCAGACTTGGAATATTCTGAATAGGCCTGCAATTAATAAAGAATTGCAAATATCTTTAGTGAAGAGAGTTTGGGGAACTTGGTAAATTTAAAGATTCAAATGGTTTCTGTATCATCTAAATGATTAATTTATTTCTCTTTAAAAATTCTTCCATGTTATTATTTCTTAATTTCCAGGGCTTTGGGGGGCAACATCAAGTGGTACATCGGAGTTAGTTCTGGCCTTATACTCAGGGATCACTTTTGGTGGTGTTCCAGGCATATGTGATGCCTGGAATCAAATTGATGTCAACTTCATGAAATGCAAGTGCTTAAATCTATGCACTATTTCTGGCCCCTGGAACTCTGAGTTTTACTTAGGTAAGCTATTAAGGTCATTTCCTTTGACATGTGTTTAAATAATTACTATTCTGTTGTTACTACCTTCCATAAGTTTTCAGGCATTACTATAATGAAGCTACATGAAAAACTAAATAATGAAATAGAGCCTAGAAAATAAAAGTGATGCTATGATATATGAAGAGAGTAGCAAGCTAAAATATTTCCCACTGGTGCAATTGTCCACATTTTCTAAATCTCTATGTATTTATTTTTGTGCTGCAAATTATTTTGCTGAATACAATAGTAATAATAGAAAAACATTTGAGCCAAACTGAAAATTGTCACATCTCTTCTTTGTCCTTTAATCTCGAAGTGTTTTATATTGCCTCTGCTGTTACTATTATCCTTGTTTTACTTGTGTATGTATGTGTTAATGCAGCAAAAAGCTCTAGGTGTGAATCACAAAAGCATTTACAAATGTGCCTGAAACCTCTCCCAAATATCTCAGAATACTGGAGAGTTTACTGAAAGGAGAAGAGAAAACTTCATGGGGAGAAAAGTGGGCGGCTGGAGAGCAGATTCCCTGAGTAGCCAGCTACAGGGTGTTCGTTTTGTTTCCTTTTATAATGAATGGAGGAAATAGTTGATCCAAGAGGTGGATTGTATGTATTCTCTCTCTCTCTTTCTCTCTCTCTCTGGAAAATGCAAAGCATTTACTTGGCATAAGACCTTCTATGTTTTTTCCTATCTTTTTATGGCCAACTCAGAAACTCGACCATGATTTTGCTAATGACCCATACCAGGTTTGGGAGAGAACACCTGGCCTGTAGGTAAGAGTTGATGGTGCCTCTTCTTCCTTCTAAATTTATTATTAGTTTTCCATGGATTAATTGCAGGCCAAGTTTCTGTGCTCCTCAGCATTGTTAGGAGATGTTAGGGCCCTGTAGCCAGGAGTTCCTCCTGGGCTAGTGTTTTGCTGGAAATAAGTTATGGAATCATCTTCATACTTAGAAGCTTGCAGCATTTTTAGTTTAAAAAGGTTTCTCTGTCCAGGGTGGCATTTCCCATTCCTATTGCATGAGCATATTCATTTGCTTCTAGGAGACTCAACTGGTAATGTTTCTTATATAAAGTATCTTTGTTCAGTTGTAAAGAATTATTTTCCAGGGGGTATCTATAATCAGTAGTAACTTTTATTCTCTTGGTTTCTTCTGTGAAACTTTCCAGAGTTCAGAATGAATAGGCTAAGTTGCTAACATACATGCGACAAATATAGCATTAGAGAACTAGTATGTCTACCTCCATCAGATTTATTAAATAATATTTTATTTCCAAATAAAAGTTTATTCTATTTTTATTATTATAGCAGCATTTTTTCATCATGAAATTTGTGTCATGCTTTTGGAGAGGCTCTATCATAAAACAGGTTATCAGGAAAAGGGATTGGAAAGACAGTCCAGAGGCAAAGGAAAGGTGCAAGTACAGTACTAAATGCAGCCAGCTCCAGTTCAAACCCCATATCCAGAAGGGCCTCAGAATAGAGGTTCAGAGAAAATCCCAAGTACAATGTCTAGAGTTGACTCAATGAGCAAAGCTAAAAGTAAAAAAAAAAAAAATTAAAGATTATAAAATGGCTTGTAAAAATAACATTAAATTTAAGTTGGTAGATTTTTAGGGAAATTAAACATATACATTGATGATTTTAATGTCTCTCAAGCACAACCAAACCTTACTTTCATGTAGATGTGCATTTGTGTTATAAAATGAGCCTAAACAATTAGTCCAGGAGAAATAGAATTCTGCATCATAGTAATAATTTTTAAAATGATAAATAGGGGACCAAAGAAGTTAAGTGGGTAAATAGAGAAAACAAGAAAATTTCAGTGAAGCTCACCACAAAGAGTGATGGGTGCAGTTAGAGAAATAACTACATTGAGAACTGTCATAACAATGTGAATGAATGAGGGAAGTAGAAAGTCTGTCTCGTGTACAGGCGAGGGTGGGATGGGGAGAAGGGAGATTTGGGACATTGGTGATGGGAATGTTGCACTGGTGAAGGGGGTGTTCTTTAAATGACTGAAACCCAACTACAATCATGTTTGTAATCAAGGTGTTTAAATAAAGATGTTAATTAAAAGAAAAAGAAAAATTCAGTAGATAGGGCTCTTACTTTTCATGTGGTTGACCTGTGTTTGATCCCAGAAACCAGCCCAGTTCCCTGAGATCTACCAGGAATGATCATGAGCACTTCCAGGTGTGGCTGCAAAACAACAATGAAAGAGAAATTTAGCAAAGTATTTCCTTTGTTCTTTATGCTGTCAATGAAAAACTAATGGCAGTATTTGGACTGTAAGAAACACACATCACCATTGACGTATATGTTAATAACCAGATGCTTTGCTCAGGAGTTACATAACTTTGCCAAAAGGTGGTGATATTGTTTTTCTATAAAGAGAAAATGAATTTTTTTTGGCTTCATCACTTTTCTTAGGGTAACTTTTTGGATTGTATAAAGATGCTATAAGACATTTTACATGTTTTATATAGTGACACTATTTTTAAAATATGGACTAGTCTTTTCATACTCTCATTATTTGATAAAATATATCAATTTATTTAAAAATACTTAAGAAACTTGTCATAATGGAAACCCTTATCAAATTCATGAGGCAAAACAAGATGACTCATTTCCATGGTTCTGTTAAAAAACAAACAAACAAAAATGGAAGAAGCCCCTGTCTAGAAGCTATAAATATGAAATTAATAGAAAAAAACCAACACAATGAAAAATTAAACAAGACAAGAAAACAAAACAACAACAACAACAAAAAGAGAAAAGGAGGGCTTGTGTGGCTAGGTTTTTTGTTTGTTTGATTTTTTTGCATAGGCACAGTAAGTATTGGGGAAATTAGAAAGAAAATTCCCTGGGCTTATGAGATACAGGGTTTCTTCACCCTTCAAACATACTGTCATGGGATCAACTATAAGCTCCAGCCATGTTCATTGTGGTCTTTTTATGGTGCCAGGATACGTTCTGCTTTGTTGTGATTGTCAAGTCCATCCTCTATACTTACAGACCTTGATTTTTGCACAGATCTTAAGTTGAAGTAAAGGACAGAGTCTTTCTTTATGTTTCCAGAAGTTCTGCTCAGTCCCAGTTGTTGTAGTTGGTCTTCTGTAATTAGTGATCTATGGTTTTGCACAGGTCAAAAGAGTGTCTTCTGATTTCATCTCACCTTTAGGTGATGAGGTAGAGCAACCTGCCATTAGATCAAGTTGTTGCTGTTTCCTTGTTGTGAGGATGTCGTATCAAACTAGCCAGGTGCAACTTGGTGCCAGAGCAATATTAGGGACTTCCCTGGGAGGAGTTTGATTTTAATTTCTGGTGACAAAGGGGGACTTTGTCATTTCTAAGGTTGGGACCTTAACTTTGGGGTTGGAGGGTCGATGTCCAATCACATGAGGTCTAAGTTGAGTCCCCATGACAAGTTGTCAAGATGAGAGGCACCACTGTATTATAGAATTTTGAATTTTATCGCTAGTAGGTAAGAGCTAGTAGATAAGACTAGATAAGATCCCTATTTTAGTGTGCCTATGCAAAAGGAAATGAAGCCATATTATATTGTTGGTGTAATTGGGGGTAAAAATGACAGACTATTCAATATCTGTGCCCTGTTTTTGAACTGAGCTATTATCCCAAGCAAGTCTTTCTTACTAGAATTTTATACTAAACACAACCAAAACAAGAAAGAAAATAAAGGGAGGGGGGAAGGAAGATGGTACCATTACATTTGGAACTAAACATACTAAGAGTTAAAACTATAAAGGAATTAAACATATAGGAGTCGGAGTGGTGGCACAAGCGGTAATGCATCTGCCTTGCCCAGGCTATCCTAGGATGGAGCGAGGTTTGATCCCCAGTGTCTTATATTATTCCCCAAAGCCCAAAAACAAACAAACAAAAAATTAAACATATACGCAAAATATAGATATCCCCATTAAGTCTTTTGAGATGGTCTTTGGTGGGGGAGTGAGATTCTGAGCACACTTTCATCTCTCAGAGTGGTCTTATTGAGTCTGAAAAATGGTTTGCATCAATCAGTAAGGGATCAGGTAGTGTTCTCAAGCTGGGGGTTCTCCTAGAGCTGAATCAGATAGGATAAAACAGTCCACATTGGGGGGGGGGGAGGGCCACATAGAATGATTCAGCAGGATTGGTGGTTGCAGCTTCTTGCTGCACTGAAAGATATGACAACTTACCGAGATGATATTTTAAATGATGTCCAATAGAGTAGCTAATGATGTCGTAAGAGTGTCAAATTCTTCTGAAAATGCAAAACAAAAATTTTTATAACCCTGAGAGCAAGTTTATGAAGATGCACTCTTGATCTTATTTTTAGTAAAAGTTCACATATAGTTTTTGTCAAATAAATCAGCAATGGGTGACCTGATGTTGTGAAAGAGAAAAAAACCAAACAAGATCCAGAACTGCTAATAAAAATTAAACAAAATATAATCTCTAAGTAACTATTCTTTTAAATTTACAAAAATTTATCAAAATTTAAGATAGAAATCAAATGCATTTATAGGGGATGGGTATCTTATTCAAGTTTCTTTCTACCCTCCTTCAACCCCCCACATACTCGGAATTGATACCCCTGATGAATAATAACTTCACACCTCACTAACTCTATTATTTCAGTCTTCCTAATTTTCACCCACTGCACCTGGTTCATTGTCTATATTTACTCAACCAATTTCCACAGGCAAAAGTTTCAGCCTTAACTGGCCGCTGGCCAAAAAATAAACAAAGGGTCTCTGCATCCATTTCTTTCCAGTACACCAAATAGAAAAAAAATAAGTTTAAATCTCTACAATTTTTTATATTAAAGTATGATTTTTTCAAAAGCTTCATTTTACAGATTGTATGTAGTCCCCTCTTTCAAGAGCATGTTAAAAACAGTAACATATTGGATCCTGTGGTGGAGTTTAATTTTATGAGGTAATTAATTGATTCCACATATTTTGCTTTCTATATTTTGTGAAAAGAAGTTCCTAAATTTTGTTATAGTAAGCATTATCACTAAAGCGTTTTTGTTACATGCTAGAGAGTTTTACACATATTTTAGACAACTGTGGACATTTATGTGTGGAGCGTTATGTATTATGATACGTATGCAAGCTTGTTTATAAAATATTCAAAAATCTTGCTGTTAATAATACTAACACCTGTCCAAACCATGTGCTATACATAAAGAGAAATATATGTATTTGTTGCAATGTGGAGATGTGCTAAGTTAATTTGGCTTCCAATTTGAGAGAATAAAAACAAAACATACCATGGTTTTATAAGTAGATTTTTAAGCAAGTATGTCTTGATAAATATAGTGAAGTAATCTGGAGCAAAACTATTTTATATATAAAATGGGATTTGGGTTTGTTTTTGTTTTGGGGCCTCACCTGTCAATTCTCTAGGGTAAGGTGGTTGGGATCAAATCCTCAAAGGTCACATGCAAGGCAAATGCTCTGCCAACTGAATTATCATTCCTTCCCTGATTTGGGCTTTCAATACTTCAAATTCGGCTAATGATTCTGGCTATCATGGGTCTCAAAACTCACTGTATCTTATAAGCAGACATTTTTTCTGAACAAAAGTTATAGTTTATGTAATAACAGCCCACACTTTTAATGCAAAATAGGTCATCTAGAAACAATAATTGAATTTTGAAAAGGCGAATTAATATAGTTCTACAATGTGATCTTGAGACATTTAGGAAGATTCAAATTCTAGGAGAGATAGAGATAGAGGGGTCAAATCTCAAAACGAGGTCATTTTTTACCTAAAAAAGATGGTCTCCTACTACAGGTATCTCTGCAAGTCTTAGTTTGTATTATAGGGATCCTTTGTGATACTACAAACAGTTTTTTAAGCCTCATTAGTAGACATCAAGTAATCATATAAAAAGTAACTAAAAATTCCTAAAAGCAATAAATTTTCTGGATATAATGAACTTTATTTTTTAAGAAAAGAACAACAGAATAAGTTGTCAGGGTTTATCAAAAGTAAAAGGGGGTCAAATTCTACTTAGCTATAAGGACTTGCTATATAGAACAAGATAGGACTCAGGAATTTCTGCCTTGCTCTTTTTGAGTAAGTCATACAATTATTGCAAAACTGTACAGATTGAAATTCGGGGTGTGTCATTATATCTACAACTGATATCTTTATTTATTTTTCTTTGCCCAGCCCAATTATTTTTTTCACCCATTTTGTTAGCATGATATAGATGTGCCCACTTTTTTTAAAAGGTATACATTTTATTTATATAAATTTATACATATTGAAATAGCATTTATTAACTATATTATATTGTTGTATGCCACACAGAAAAACTTATATACATAGTTGGTATATATGAATTAAGAGTTAGTTAGAAAACTAGGTAGCTTCTAAACTAACTGAAAAATTTACCTATATCACATTTCTGTTATATATCAATATTATATATTATATATTGATATTACATATCAATATTGTTATATATCAATATATATCAACATTTCTGTTATATATCTCTGTTTCAGTTAGTATCTGTTTTCTAGTATTCAAGTATAAAAGAAATAGTACACTATTTGACTGTTGCCCTCTGTCTTATTTTACCAAAAATAAGTTTTACTAAAAATAACAGTACGGTTCATTTATGTTTTCAGAATGGGTATATATTTTATGTTGTTTTATTTTACATTCTTTATCTTGAGAGTTGGTCAGAAATTACTCCTGACTTTGGGTTCAAGAGTCTCTTTTGAAACTACTCAGGGAATTGTTTTGGGAGCCAAAGATTGACCACTAATCACGCATCTATCTGCAAGGCACTATAATATCCTCTATAGTAGCTCTCAGGCTTTCTATATTTTATTTTTCCATTTATTTAAACAATGTGATTACAAAGTTGCTCATGTATGGGTTTTAGTCTTAAAATATATACCACTCCATAAACATTTCCCACATTGGCCAGTTTCCCTCCCACTTTCCCTCTTTGTTTGCCACTTTGCCACTGGGCAGGCATTTAATCCTTTCTCTCTCTCTCTTTTCTCTCTAATCCTTTTTTTCCTTTTAGACACTGTGGTTCCCACTATTGTTAATAATAGGGTACCATGCATATCTCTTTAATTCCATTCAACCCTAAGTTCTTGTCTAGAGTGATCAGTTCAAAGTCATATTGTCCTATTAGTCCTCTTTCTACCTTAACAGCACTGTTTCGCTATTTGTAGCAAGCTTCCTAACATGTACTGGTTTTCCTTGTCCTCATCTCTATAATTTCTGGATATTATTACCATCCTTTCCTTTATTTTCTAATATTCTACAAATTCTGTGTTTATCCCTTCCTGACTCATTTTATTCAGTATAATACTATACATAGCCATCCATATATAAGAAAATTTTATGACTATATTTTTTCCTTATAGATGCAAAGTCTTCCATTTTGTAGATGTATTATGTTTTCTTTTTCTTAATTTAAATTTTTATTTTGATCAAAGTGGATTACAAATCTTTCACAGTAATATTTTAGCAACATTGAATCAGGGGCATTCCCACCACCAATGTTGTCCTCCCTCCACCCCTGTTCCCAACATGCATTCCATATCTCTTTCCTTTACCCCCCGGATTGATAGTATAAATGGTCTCCTCTGTGTCTAGCATGTTGTAGATTGGGTATCAATTCTGTTGTCGTTGGCTTTGGATTTGGTGTTTAAGTCTGAATATTTTTTTTATTTCTACTTAATGTTCATACGACTGTCTGGTCTTGATCCTCCATTATTTCCCCCTCATTTTCTTTAACTACATATTTGTTCTCAGGCACCTGGGCAGGATATTTCCAGATTCTCGATATTGTAAATAGTGCTGTGACAAATATATGATTTCAGAGGGATTTCTGAAGATTTATTCATTTTTTCTAAGTTCTCTTGTTTTGTGGAGAAAAAATATTAAATATTCTCAAAGGTTCAGATTACCATTTTTATTTCTATAGTAGCTGTAGTATTTGTAGTAGCATTACCCTTTAGATTTCTGATACTGTTGATTAAGATTCTCTCCTTTTTTTTCTGAGCCTTGCTAATAGTTTATTGATCTTGTTTTTTTTTTTGTTTTTGTTTTTGTTTTTCAAAAAACTAACTTTTGCTTTCATTGTTCTTTTGGATTGTTTTCTGGGTATTGATATCTGCTCATTATTTTCCTGCCTTGCTACTTCTGCCCTTTTTCTGATAACTTTTCAATTCCCTAATTCTGATCTTCATTCTCATCTGTTTCCAGGAATCTTTTGATGTCCTCCTTGTTTTCATCTCAGACCCATTCATTGTTCAGTAGTGAGCTGTTTATCTTCCAGGTGTTAAAGTTATTTCTTTGTTTCAGTTTGTAATTCACTATATTTTTAGTGATTCATAATTAGAAAATATAATTTTTTTAATTTTTATTGTGACCAAAGTGCATTACAAATCTTTCACTGCATCATTTATGGTACATAGTGACAATGAATGAGGGGCATTCCCACCACCAGCGCTGTCCTCCCTCCACCCCTGTTCCCAGCACTTATCCCATATCTCCCTCCGTTACCCCTCAAAATGTTAGTACTACTGGTCTCCACTTTACAGCTTGTTGTAGATTGAGCATCCATTCCAATTTATCACTGGAGATAAAAAAAAAACAAACAGGATAATAAAAAAGAGAGAAGAAGATTGGTAACAACTACCAAAAAAAGAAAGAGAGAAAAAAAAAGAAAGAAAGAAAAAAAGAGGGGCCAGCGAGGTGGCGCTAGAGGTAAGGTGTCTGCCTTGCAAGCGCTAGCCAAGGAAGGACCGCGGTTCTATCCCCCGGTGTCCCATATGGTCCCCCCCAAGCCAGCGGCGATTTCTGAGCGCTTATCCAGGAGTAACCCCTGAGCATCAAACGGGTGTGACAGAAAAACCAAAAAAAAAAAAAAAAAGAAAAAGAAAAATAGAAGACAAAAGAAAAAAATGCACCCGGCAAATAAAAATAAAAACAAACCACCAAATAATAACCACAAGAGTGAAAAGGAAAGAGAAAAGTGGAAAAAAAAAAGAAGGAAAATAAAGTCAAAAACTAACAAATCAAAACAAAACAAGAAAAAGTAGGGGTGCTGGAGTGGCAGGGTTTGGCTCCCCTCCCACACTTTTTTTTTTTTTTTTTGCATAGGCACAATAAGCATTGAGGAAAAAAGGGAATTTCATTTATGGAGGTATGTTTTATGGCCCAGCATGTGCTCTATCTTGGAGAATGTCCTATGGGTACTAAAGAAAAAAATATGTATTCCGTTTTGTGAAGATGAAAAGTCTATATGTGTCTAGTAAGCAATGCTCATGCATTTCTTTCAAGGCCAGTATATCTTTGCTAATTGTTAGCCTGGTTGATCTATCAAGAAGTGAGTAGAGTTTAAGTCTCCCACTACTATTGTTTTGCTAATGATGTCTTTTTTAAAGTCTTTCTTATGTAGATGAGTCCTTACAATGTTCCACATTTACCAGCCCTACTGCAAGACCAAGTCAAGAAGCCACTCACAGCCAGAATAATCTATGGAAACACCACCTGGTAGCTGCTTCCAGCTTTATCTTTTTTGTTTACCGCTGCCCTGCCACCATGTTATTTTCCCCTCTGGCAATCTCCATAGGATCTTGATTTTTGATGTGACTGGATTTTGCTTCTTCAGGATCAGGGTGCTCAACTGCTAAATTTAGGGTTTTCAAGAATTTACCATTTGGGGTTGCTTGAGGACAAACTGCAATGGGCATTTCCATGGTCTGTGCTGTTACAGCTGGAACTGCTGCAGCAGCCTCTCCTCCATCGCTCTCTCACTCTGCTTCTTATATTTTAACCCATTTTTTTTTATCAAGTTGTTTTCTCATGAATGAGCTTCCAATTTTCTTCATATATTTAAAATAGTAATCCTTATTTAAAACATTTTTTACAGAACATTGTTACAGTCTGTAATTTGCCTTATATTGTTCTAATAATATTTTCAGGAACCAAGTACATTTTATTTTAATAAAATCTAATCGATTCTATATGTTGCGAATCATGCTTTTGTTATTATGTAATTATGTGTTTAACAATGATATGTACAATGCATATAAAACACTATATAACTTATATTATATGTTTTATATGTAATATACATATCAATGTTAAAATATATAATTATATATTACATACAATTAAATATTTTAAAATATATTAATTAAATATTTAAATATATCAGTTAAATATTATATTATAATATATAAAATATAAAATACTTTATAAATATTTTCATAAATATATTTTATAAATATTTTATAAATAACTTATGAATATTTAAATATATTAATTTAATATTTAAATATATCAATTAAATATAATATAATATAATATATAAATATTATATTATATATTGTATATTATATAATATATAATATATAAAATATAATGTTATATAATGTATTATATATTCAATTATACATAATATATTATATATAAAATATAATATATTATGTATAATATATAATATAATATATAATATACTATATAATATAATAAAATAATATATATTTATGTATTAATATATAGTAATATAATATAATATATTATAATAATATGATTATATATAAAATATGATATATATAATATATATACCATGTAATATGTATAAGGCATTATATATATATATATATATAAGAACACAGTCTCATTTAACTATAGCCTTAGTGAATGTCCTAAAATTACTGTTTGTCAAGTCCTTGAGTGATGTTATAGTGACTGATATGACTCCCACAACCCCATATGGTCCCCTCAGACCTCTCAACATAGAGCTAGGAGTAAACCCTCAGCACCACTGAATATGGCCTCAAAACAGTTAGAACCAAACCTAACTACACCCTGTTACTCTTAATCAATTTTTAAATGCCATTTACTTATTTTAAAATTTAATTGAGTAAGCTATACCAGGGCTAATTAAATTTCAGGTTACATAATTTTGAACTTAACCTCAGTTGTGAATTCAGCAGGTGGTCTGAGACGTAAAAACTCAAAATAATTATTCTAAATTTCATATTCTTTTTTCTTTGTTTTTTGGGGGTCACACCTGGCAGTGCTCAGGGTTTACTCCTGGCTCTCTGCTCAGAAATTGCCCCTGGCAGGCACATGGGACTGTATGGGATGCAGGGATTTGAACCACCGTCCTTCTGCATGCAAGGCAAACGCCTTACCTCCATGCTATCTCTCCAGCCCCTAAATTTCATATTCTTAAACTTTAAAAATGGAAGTATGTGGAAGTCCCAGGTTTGATCTCTGGAAACACATAATTCCTTTATTTTTCTTCTTTATTACTGTGGCTGCACCAAACCAAAGAGAATTAGAGTCACTAGAGAATATTTCTCTAGACTGTCCAATGTAATAAAATTATTTATGCTATTCAGTTGTGCTTATTATCTAAGTTCAGGTGAGATAGGCTAGTGTTTAAAGTAACAAAAAGGGAAAGAGCAATAATACAGTGGGTGCTATTGTCTTGCGTACAACTGAATGGGATTTAATCCCTGAATCCCATTTTCACTCTGGGCCCAACAAGGAGTGAATCCTGAATGTAGATACAGTGTGGCACCCAAAATAAATAAAGTAACAACATGATTTCTTTTCTCTAATGCCATTATTACCATGATCAAGCATTGGTTTTGGTGTCAGCCACTCTGGACTCCAATTTTAGTTCTGAAGTTCTATATATACATATAAATGCAAATAATTACATGTGTATATATGTAAAATATAAGCACTCCCAAGTTATATTCAGGTACAGGTAAGTTTTAAAGGTATTAGAAAAATTGGCAACTAAAAATCAAATTTCTATAAAAATCTAAAATAAAAAACTAAATATGCTAACTATAATTGCCATTTAATTTCTTGCTAAAATAAAATAAATTATACATTTGATTGCCAAAAATACTGTAAACATCATATTATGTCTTATTATTAATAAGATTTAATGATATAACAAAGCAAATATATATTTGGTACATTTTTTAATTATGCAGAAGAAAACTTTTTTATTTTTCTTTTAATTTCCCCAATGTACTAATTCATTTGTTAAAATTAAATCAGTGATTCCAAAATGTTTAAAAAGATATAAAAAGAATAGTTGTTCTATCTTCCTCTTATGGGACTTGTTCATTGTCAAAGGACTTTATATGTGTCTATGAGATTGGGAAAAATTGAATTAATCTGACCTTATATCACAAGTAAATTTTCTTTACTCATAGTGAAAAGAAAGTTAAAGACCGAATAAAAAAATCCAACATCCTGATCTCTGACCTATGCTCTATTATGTGAACATGAACATGAACATGATAAAGGACTTGAAAGTGACATCATGATATATGGTTTGTGTCATATATTACTAGGAGGCAGGGACAGTGACATTTATTTTACCATTCCAAGTGTATTGGGCACTTAATATATAGTTTGCTGCTCCATTCACTTTGTTCACGGTTGAAATTTATTGACTGATAGTGGGTTTGCTTTTATTTTGTGGTAAAAAAAAATTCAGTTTATATGCTGAATTGCTCTTAGAATTCTCAGCAAAAGGAATACAAATGAAAAATAAATTGTATATCAGAATTCTAAATGACTACACTATTAAGCCAAGATTAAGAAATACACTTTTTAATTCTCCTAGAATTATGGTTATATATGGTTATAAAACATGTCTAGTCTTCAAATACAACAAATGATATCTCAAAGTTCTATATCATTGAATCAGTCCCCTAAACTATTTAGACATGTTTTTTCCAAAATGTCCAGTAATAAATCACCTTAATATGCAGAACCAAGGTCAATGGATTCTTAGAATACACAAATCAAGTTACTTCCATTAGTATAAATGAATGAAGATTTCCTAGACATAGAAAATAATATCTCTAATAACAGCTATTTTAATTTAATTTTACTTTATTTAATTACTTTGTTGGTTTTGGATCACAAATGGTGGTGCTCAGTAGTTATTCATGACTCTATACAAGAATTAACTCTGGCAGGTTCTGAGGGCCATATGGGATGCCAGGGTTCAAAGTCCAGTTAGCTGCATTCTAGTTAAGCATCCTACCTGTTGTACAATATTTATGACCCTAAAATCACTATTTTTTAAATTTATAAAAATAACCTATAGCATTACAGGGAAAACTAGAGAGGTAATTTTGGTCACATTAGTTCATATATTTTTTCTAATATACAGTCCTTTCTCCTTCGTGTTTTAAGTCCCCTTCCAGTATTAGCAAAGAATTTAAACAAAATAATTGGAAACATTTATCTTAGAAATTAAAGAAATTCATGGGCCAGAGCAATGGTGCACCTGTAGGGCATTGGCCTTGCATTAGGCTGACCCAGGACGGACCTTGGTTTGATCCCCCAGTGTCCTATATGGTCCCAAAAGCCAGAAGCAATTTCTGAGCACATAGCCAGGAGAAACCTCTGAGTGACACCAGGTGTGGTCCAAAACAACAAACAAAAATAATTAAGGAATTGCAAATTGTACATTTACATATTATAAACACTTTATGAATGTGTTTATCATACTTGCTCAGGGGCCATGCTAATTTCTATATTGTTTGAATGTTAGTATGTTAGCTGCTGAAGGAAGCTCTACATTAAATTATAATAAAATATGATGCTTTTCTCCACCTGATTCTTCAGATATTAATTTGCTAGTGTATTTAATCTAAAAGATACATTGAGTCTGAGTGATTTTTCCTCTGTGCCCTAATATCATCACTTAAATATCTATATCTAATCTGTACCTATATATTTAAATTAAATAAATTAATTTCTGTTAAGTATATGGATGAAAGTCTGTAAAAAAAAAAGTCAATATTTATGTGGCTAGGGCAATAGTTAAAATGGCAAAATCACATGTTTTTTTTGTTTGTTTGTTTTGAAGCGACCCCCAGAGGCACTCAGTGTGGTTACTCCTAACTCTGTGCTCAGAAATTACTCATGGCAGGGGCTGGAGAGATAGAATGGAGGTAAGATGTTTGCCTTGCATACAGAAGGTCAGTGGTTCAAATTCTGGCATCCCATATGGTCCTCTGAGCCTGCCAGGAGCAATTTCTGAGCATAAAGCCAGAAATAACTCCTGATGTGACCCAAAAATCAACCAAACAAACAAACCAACAAAAAAGAAATTACTCCTGGCAGGCTTGGTGGACCAAATCGACACCAAGAATTTACCTGTGTCAACTTCATGAAGGCAAATAACCTATCTGCTGTGCTATTGCTCCCCCGAATTATATGTTTTTTTAATCAAATGACCCTGAGATCTAGTTCTATCATTGGATATTCCTCCAATTTCCACCAGCAAAAAATTGCTAAGAAGCTTTACCCTACCAAAACTTTTTATATTTATTTATATTTGCTTTGTTTTGTGGCCATATCCTGTGAAGTTCATTGTATATTACTAGTAGTGTGCTGAGAAATCATTTTGGGTTGTGCTCAGGGGAAAATATACAGTTCTGAAATCCACTACTTATATGGTAGGCACCTTAACTCTTTATCTCTCTAACCCCAAAATATTATCTTACTTTGGGGCTCATTTTCTGCAATTCTCATGGTTTTCTCGAGGCTCTGAACTTGAAAATTACTCCAGGGTGTGCTTTGGGAACTACATATGGTTCTGGGATTGAAATCTGGTCATACTATGTCAGACAGGTACCTTAGCCATATACTATCTCTCTGATCCTATTTATAGACTTTATAGAATATAAATGTAATTAAAAATATAAACAGATATATTCACAAATTAGAAATACATTTGTTTTGACTGAAACAATCGCAACTGAACGGGTCTTCCAGAAGCATAACAAAAGACTATTCCAGGCTCCATCATAGGAGCAATGTAATGAACAAGACCACCATCTGAGAAGATAGATTAAAATGACACTGAAGAAGCAGAACTGCTAAAACCACAAAGAAAGACTTCATTATAAGCTCCATTCCTTGAGCTGTACAGACACCAAGATCTCTAGATACAGAAGTCCGATTTTACCTTCCATGACGAAGCAGAAGTCTTCTATACACCAAAAAAGCACCAAGGGGAGAGTAAATGATTGTACAAGGAGTCTATAGTTAATCCCATGACAGTATACTTCAGGGGTGGAGAAACCCTGTATCTCCTAGGCCAAGGGAATTCCCTCTATAATATCCTCAATAGTTACTGTGCCTATGCAGGGAGAAAAAGAAGAAAAAAAAGCACAAAATAATCATGTTTCCACATATCAATTTATAGATTGATCGATTTTTATTGACGTCTCTATTTTGGTGTAGATATTGAGTTGATGTCTCCAATTTTATTTTATTTTATCTTTATCTTTTTGTACTCTGGCATGGTTTGATTTCAGAACTGAGACTATTGTGTGGTGCTTGCCTTTATTGAAGTAGTGCTCACTGGATATTTAATTTGATATTTCTTTCTGTATTGATCTGGTGTTTCAATTACCTTTTTCATGTCCTCGCTCAAACTGAGGTTGAAAGCCTCTAGAAGGACTCGGCCATTTTTAGCTTATTTGATTTATTTTATTTTTTATTTTTCTTATTTTTACTCCATTCTATTGATTTTCTTTTCTTCAAACAAAACCACATAACTCAAATTATCAAGCTCCACCTCTCAAACAGAGGGGGAAACAAGGGAGGGTACTAGGACCAAACAGATATATGATCACTAATAGTAAGCTAGACAAAGAGGGGACCACCTACTCTAGCAGTCCGGGGGGTGATAGTGGAAGATATGGTTGCAGGAAGGAAACAGGGAGGGGGGGACAAATTTGGTGATGGGTATTCCCCTGATTCATTGTTAATATGTACCTAAAATACTAATGTGAAAGATATGTAAGCCACTATGATCAAAATAAAAAAAAGTAAAAAAAAAATAGAAACTGTATTTTTGCTCCTTCAACTATATATGGTCTTTATTTTTCTCCACAAAATCAGTATACATCTTTTAAAATTCCTATTGAATATTTAACAATATGAACTCAGGAACTTGAGATTTCTTTCTCATTGGCATTCTTGGAGCCTGAAAGACTTAATGACATTTCACAGATAATTTACACCTTGTTCCTTGATATACCCCCAGGGTATTTTTGTCTTCACTTGAAGGTTCCAGATAAAGAGTCCACAGAGAAAATATGCCCTTCATTTCAATGATTGTTTCATTGCCTGCACATATTCCATAGCTAATCATTTCCCTCTTCAATTCATTATTTCATTCATTCAGCAAATAATTGCTGAGTCTCTGATACAGAAAAGACAATATAGCAAGTGGTGGAAACCAAAACAAAAGTAGTACAGTCCAAATAAATGTTCAATTTAATGAAGAAATTGTAACTATTGTCATCAAGGTGAATGATCTTAAAACAATAAGTTGGGGAGATCTTCAAAGATATATGGTGAGGAATGCATCATAAAATGGTATATCTAGTTAGATTTCATCTGAAAAAGATTTTTTGAAGAAGTGAAGTTTGAGGATTAAATTTTATGATGAATATGAGTTAGCCAACTAAAATTTCAGTGCAAAAAAGATAGAGGGGAAAACAGACAGAAAAAACTCAGTTTATTTAACAAATGTTCATATTACTCACTAAAGGATTTTATATGGCAGGCAGTTTTCTAGAATTATAAATACGAAAAAAAGAGAAAATATGACTGAATGATTGGTTTAAAAATCAAAGCACTAATAAAAATGATTGCAGACACAGTTGCAAATAGTTACTGTTACATTTAACAGTTACAGTTAAAGATTTCTCAGTGTATAGGGCCTGAGTGGTAGGATGTTTGCCTTGCACATGGCTGAGCCAAGATGGACGGACGAAGAGTCTATCCCCAGCATCCCAGATGGTCCCCATGCAGAGCCAGGTGTAAGCCCTGAGTGCTTCCAGGTGTAGGCCCAAAAAACAAAAACAAAAAAGCAGAAATAAATAAACACAAACACACACTCACACACACACACTCAAGATTTCTTGGGCCTGAGCAGTGGCACAGGGTTAGGGCGCTTTCCTTGCATGTGGCTGACCTAGGAGGGTCTGGGGTTTCATCCTGTGGTGTCCCATATGGTCCCCCAAGCCAGGAGTGTTTTCTGATCTCAGAGCCAGGAGTAACCCCTGAGCATCACAGGGTGTGGCCCCAAAAGCAAAAGCAAAAAAAAACAAAAGAAAAGATTTCTCAGTGATTTCTTTTAAAATATATTAATATTTTAATTGCAGATAATAGAAGCACTTTGTCAATAAACCATAGACCAAATAATAAAAATAAATTGGTTACAGATAGTAACAAACATATGTATTGGGAATAATAATAAAATAAATGGTAGAAAATTTATTAGTAAATGAGTTCATTTTCTAATAAAGAAGAAAACTAAGATAAAGTTGTAAGTCTGAATGTGATAAATTTAGAGGTGGTGATAGGTGATAACGTTATAAGAATTGAGGTCCCATGAAAATTATTAGTTCCCTTATGAAAGAAACCCCAAAATCTCCTCTCTCCTTTTCACTGTGAAAAGACACAACCCAACTGCAACATTTATAAGTTAAGAAACACCCTCACCAGATAAAGATCAGCAAGTTCTCACACTAATCTGGAATTCCCTGGTCACCAATCCTGGAAGTAAAGTATGTGCACTTTAATAGTAGTAAGAATTCCCACCTATCATTAGTTTTTTTTTTTTTAGACAAACTAAGACAACTGATTTATACAGAGGAGCATTAGGAAACAACCCTCTATGGAAAAATTAGAGCCTTGAGCCTTGTGGTCTACTGGAGTCACTGTATCAATTATCATTCTCTCCGTTTTTCTAAGTAGAGCAGGATTTATTATAACACGACCTTGGGGGAAACTGAATTTTACAGATATTGTGCATTTTCTTTGTCCTGCAAACTTAAAGAAACACTGCGAAACAAAATGTTCAAAAACACTAACATCATGCCAGAGGGTTGGCATAAGCGGTAAGGCGCTGCCTAGCCCACACTAGCCTAAGATGGACCACGGTTCAATCCCCAGTGTCCCATATGGTCCCCCAAGCCAGGGCTGATTTCTGAGCGCATAGCCTCTGAGCATCACTGGGTGTGACCCCAAAACAAAACAAAACAACAACAAAAAAAAACGAAACACAGCCATAAAAGAAAATAAAAGGTCACCTGTATTTGTCAAAGCCTGGAAGACATTTGTCTGTGGTAGGTAGGATAGTGCAATCCTTAGCTACAAGTTTTGTGGTGAGATATCCCAGCACTGCATGTTAATTATATTTTAGCAGATATAGGTTCTGGAAATTTTATTTGAGTGCTTTTCAAATTTAGTGGCCAAGAAAAATTTTTAAAAAGTTTTTTCCTCCTACCAGTTCAAAATAAAAGCCATAAAATGTCACTATTTGAAAACAAACAGGCAAACTGTAGAACTTTCAACAAGCAAGTATTCAAGCATATAATTTAGTAGTATATATCTTCTTTGTATTTTGTTGTTTTGTTTATTTGTTTGGGGCCATACTTAGCTGTGTTTATGAGTTACTCTTGGCTCTGCACTCAGGAGTTACTTCTGGCAACGTGTGGGAAATCATATTAGCTATTAGGGTTAGACCTTGACCCGCCACATACAAGGCAAAAAACCTTGCACACTGTAATATCTCTCTGGCCCCTAAGACCCATACCTTTAAATATTGCTTTACACATCAGCAATACATATCATTATTGAGTAAAAAGCTTTTGTTTTCAAGGACATTCAAGATTATTTTATTCCTTCGTGTCTTTAAAGGTGCAGTTATTTTTGGAATGTTTCAAACCACAACACAGCCACAAGAACACGAATATAGCATAAATATAGTATATCTGTCTTCTGACTTATTCGAATGGATCTTTCTTTTTTGTTTGCTTGCTTTTTCCTTTTCCACTGAAAACCACATGATACTGTTCACATGGTTCAAAAAATGAGCCATGAGGGTATTTTACCCCACAATATCAAGTCCTCTAGATGTCACTTATTATTTGCCAGAAGCTTGTCATAGGCTATATTGCCAGAACTGATTTTTGAGCTTGAGGCGCCTCCTGAATGTACTCAATTCTGCTTTGAAGTTTGCAGTTGTTGTGAGTTGTTAAATTCATCTCATCATGCTTCATTGCTTTAAATGCCCAGGTTATATTTACAGCAACTAAACTGTCCAAGTCTTATTAAAGGTGGTCTTTGGTGGCCAGAGAGATAGCATGGAGGTAAGGCATTTGCCTTGCATGCAGAAGGATGGTGGTTCGAATCCCGGAATCCCATATGGTCCCCTGAGCCTCACACACACACACACACACACACACACACACACACACACACACACACACACACACACACATATGGTGGCCTCTTGCATTTAAATCCATCCATTTAATTAAAAGATGTTCTTTGGAATTACAGAGAAGATGTTTACCTGTCAGGTCGATTGCCTTGCCTGTGGCTAACCTGCGTTCAGTCCACCAGCCCAAAGGTCCGCGAGTCCCACCAAGAATAATTACTGAGTTCAGTGTCAAGAGGAGTGAAACCTGTGCAGTAGCAGGTGTGACCCCCAAATTAAAAACAAACAAAACAATAAAAAATGTTCTTAATTATTCTGATTTAGGGTGTTTTCTGTTTTATTTTAATTTGTTTGTTTTTTTACACAGAAAGTCATACTCTTTGTCTTTGCCAAATAATACATTTATTTTCCAAATGATCTCATGCCTGGAGACCCATTTGCAACCCCTATGTAGCAGTCTACTCTTGTTCCTAAATATTTTAGAAAAACTCATTTTAATGTCCTCTCCTTCTTTCCTAAGGAAAAATCTTCTCCTGCAGGAGTAGGGGTCAGCAAACAGATTTCCAAGCACTTACGTAAGAATTTATTTTCTTTGTTATCTTGAACACAATAAAAAATATAAAAATAAAAACCCAAATAAGCAACTAATATATCAATTGCTAAGGAAGTAAAACTCTGTACATATATTATTCCTACTAATATTAATTGTGCTGAAGTTTATGCTTATCCTACTGTTGAGTTAGAGCAATTTTTACTGAAGTATCATTATGAATCTGGTCTCAAACATCGTGTTCATAGATTAAAGTTCTATTTTCAAATTGTGTATAGTATTTCACTTTTTAAATAATTCACTATTTATTTATTTAATTTCATTAAATGCAGAGAAGTTTTGTGTTTCCACAGTATCACTAGTCACGCCCAGTTCAATGAAATTAGGGGGGAAAGGATGCTTTTTTTTTAATAGCTAGCTAAGTTCCTCATTGTTGTACTTGAATTTATGTTTTTAAATGACATAGAAAGAAGTTTGTTAATGTGATCATACCTTTTAGATATCTTTAAAAGTATCTTTTTTAGGGGCCGGAGCAGTGACGCAAGCATAGGGCATTTGCCTTGCATGCTCTAGCCTAGGGCAAACCGCAGTTCCATCCACAGGTGTCACATATGGTCCCCGAAGCCAGGAGCAATTTCTGAAAGCATAGCCAGGAGAGGCCCCTGAGTATAATTGAGTATGGCCCAAAAAAGCAAAAATAAATAAATAAATAAATAAATAAAGTATCCAATTTACTATATGTACACATGTAATGTATAATTAAAAAACTAGAAAGTTTTCATTTTACATAGACTCACAGATCTAATCAATTTAATAAAAAATATGCTTATTGATGATATTTACTTATGTCATAAATATAATGAGAAAAGAAACAAATGTTTCTCACAATTAGATACCATAATTAAAACTTGCTCAGCAATTTTGGCAGTACCACTAATTTTTTTAACTATCTGTTTTACATATC